>NC_066635.1:11937939-12190404 GCF_025201925.1 Gopherus flavomarginatus
TGGCCCAAGGGCCACACTGGGGTTGCAAAACTGTATGGAGGGCTGGGTAGGGACTGCTGTGCCTCCCCAAACAGCCTGGCCCCACCCCCACCCCCTCCTACTTTCCGCCTCCCTAAGAATTCCTGACCCATCCACCCCCCCATGTGCCTTGTCCCCTAACCAGGGCCGGCGCTACCATTTAAGCAGCCTAGGCAATCGCCTAGGGCACCAGAATAAATGGTGGGCACTGTTTTGCTGGAGGGGGCGGCAGGCGGCTCCGGTGGAGCTGCCGCAGTGGTGCTTGCGGAGGGTCCGGTGCTCCACGGCTCTGGTGGAGCTGCCGCAGTCGTGTCTGCGGATGGTCTGCTGCTCGCGCGGCTCTGGTGGACCTCCCACAGGCACGACTGCGGCAGCTCAACAGGAGCCACGGAGCACCGGACCCTCCGCAGGCACCACTGCGGCAGCTCCACCAGAGCCGCGGGACCAGCGCGTGGGGCGGCGAAATTGCTGTCCGCCTAGGGCGCTCAAACCCCTAGAGCCGGTCCTGCCCCTAACCGCCCCCTCCTGGGATCCCCCGCCCCTAACCATCCCCCAGAACCCCTGCCCCCTATCCAACTCCCCTGCTGCCAGTCCCTTGACTGCCCTGACCCCTGTCCACACCCTTGCCCCCTGACAGACCCCCCCAGGACTCCCATGCTTATGCAACCCCCCCTCTTCCCCATCCCCTGACCACCCCCCCCAAACCTCTGCCCCATCCAGCTGCCCCCTGCTTCCTGTCCCCTAACTGCCCTACAAGACCCCCCGCCCCTTATCCAACCCTCCCCAGCCCCCTTACCATACCACTCAGAGTGGCATGTCTGGGAGCCATGCCGCCCGGCCAGAGCTAGACATGCTGCCGCTCTGCTCCACAGGAGCACGCTGCTCCGCCGCCCAGAACGCTGCCCTCACGGCAGCATGGCTGCGGGGGAGCAGGGACAGCAGGCGTGGGCCGGGGGCTAGCCTCCCTGGCTGGGAGCTTAAGGGCTGGGCAGGACGGTCCCATGGCCCAAATGTGGCCCATGGGCCATAGTTTGCCCACCACTGGTCTAGGTAATACTTAGTCCTGCCATGAGTGCAGGGGACTGGACTTGACGACCTCTTGAGGTCACTTCCAGTTCTATGATTCTATGACATATATACAATTTAGCTATATGGTCTCCTTGCCTGAAAAGGAATATTGCCTCTGCTAATGATCCTAAGTGTGATTCTGGAATATTGTGTTCTGAATATGGTGGGTAACAGCTTTGTGAAACAAACTGAGTGTACTGAGTGCTAATACTGTGCATGGACTCTGGAGAAAACTAACAGCAACATGAAAAGTAATTCCTAGGCTTGATTCTGCATTTCTCTACATGTTGTGCCATCATTTACACCAATGCAAAGTGGACATAAAATGTGACCAGATCAGACTGTCCGTGGTATACCCTGACTTTGCACTGGTATAAATGGCTACACAAGGTGAAAGGCAATGACTCAGGGTCACTGATTGCATAATTTATTTAAGGGACCAGTGTTTGGTTGGTTAGTGAGAGTTGCTGATGTGCTCTAAATGGAGTTGCTTGTGCTCTAAAGGTTCTTCGCTGTACCATAATTCTCCTAAATTTGGTTTGATTCAGCAATTCTGATTGCCAAATTGCAAGTTATGAGTGGTGGAGATCATGTGCAAGATAACCTTTACAATCTCTCTGAGTCAGAACTGGGTCAGGTGCAGCACATTCCCTGCAAGAGAAACCATCCCGATCTGAGCCTTTAAATGATCAGAAATGTATTGATATGCTGCTGTTGCACTGAAACAAACATTTTGTTCTGATATGTATACTGGAGAGGGAGGCTTATCGATCTAAGCTTCTGACAGTCAGTCTTGACTGAGTTGTTTATCCTAACAAGGTAGTAAAGATAGACTGAATTCCATGCAATATTTTTTAGGTGATTCCTTCAGATGAGACCTTAAAAATCCTTTTTGTTCTGTATTTATAATGACCTAATGATATCCTTCATAAGAGCAGAAGTTTGTCCCATTGGGTGGTGGCGGGGCTGGTCCCCCCCTCTCCGCCCCCGCCCCAAGGCTTTTGACTTTGATTATTTATAAAGAATTGCAAATCAGAGGCATTTCGTGGGTAGGATTTTTTTTTTTAAAATAGACTCTGAAAGCTAAGTGACACATTGCAAAGGGGATGTTCTCCAAAGCCACAGTTAGGCTGATGCCATGATAGGAAAAAGTAATGCCTTTCTGCATGCAACATGAACTGTTCAACTGGCTGCATTGTTCCATGTACCTTCCTCCAGAGACTGAGCTGGTTCCCAACGATTTGTTGGTTGCACCACTTTCTACTAGAATGTGGATTCTTTAACTAACTACAGCTCCTGAAAATGTTTGTCTGACATATAATCCCACTGCACACCCTCATTGTACGTCCAGTCAAAATAGCGAACACACAAAGTGGTTAGGTTCCATGGAAAGCTCTATTGAAGTTCCGTCCAAAGTATACAAAACTGATCAGGGCAGAGGTGTCCAGAACAGGAGAGGAGTGGTTCCATGGGGGGAAGAGGAAAGAAGATCTGTAACGCAAGCACACAAGAGTTGCCAATAAGGACTCAGACCTGTGATGCCCTCTACTCTTTTTGTGAAGCCAGTGGAAATGGTATGTGTGTGTGTGTGTGGGGAGGGTGACCAGTAAGTTCTAGGATTGGGCTCCAATTCATGAAGGCAGGAGTTAGGACATACGTTGGCAGTATGACTCTGTACAATTTCTAGGAAAATTTAAGGAACCCCTCTAAATATATCACCAAACATTTAATAAATCCAATCCTCAGATTGTAGACACATTATTTATTTCTATGATCTCTTATAATTCTTGTTACCTTTGAATTGTTGGGTTTTCAAGCTGGAAATCCTGCGGGGGGGGGGGGGGGGGGTTTTTAAGAAGAAAATAACTTCCATTATTTTTTTTCCATGTTGCTTCCCAAGTCTTTGTTTCAGCCCATGGATTTGCCTCAGCAGTGCCTATAGCATCTGATGTATTGGGATTGCTGACACAGCTTGTGCTGATGCAGCTGCGTGTAGCACTAAAGAATCAAAACAACATGCAGAGTGGCCAAAGATAATGCATATTAGGCAGGTAGGTGAAGGAAGGGAAAGGATAAGGGAAGGACAGCAGGAGGAAGGGCTCAAAATGAGTCGAGAATGTAATGGCATCTTCCTCTCCTTTCAATGCAAAAGCCACATTTTTTTCAGCCCTTTTGGCTCATCTGTGTTAGGGTGTGATACTACACCTGTTCCAAACAATGGCAAAGTTCCCATTGACTTCAATGGGTACAAGGTCAGGGGCTTAACTTCTGGAATAACAACACCCCTAGTGGGTTTGTGAACTTGCACACCCCTGTGGCTTCACATCACAAACGAGAGTATCCTTGTATTTTACAGATGCAGGGTCAGAGTCTCATTTACACCAAGGCACCTTTACATGGCTCTAGCTGTAAATGTAATTCCATCCACATTTTCAAAAATGGTCATTGATTTTCAGTGCCTCCATTTTCAGGTGCCTGATTTCATACCCACAGGGCCTTGTTTTTGGAAGTTGATGAGCTCCGGATGAAGTCAATGAGGCACAGGTTTTTAAACAGTGAGGGTAATTAAGTTATTGGAGTAACTTACCTGGAAGTGATGAATTCTCTGTTGCTTGATGTCTGTACATCTTTTTACAAGAAATGGGTGTGCTATCGCTCAAGAACAAGTCATGGACTGGATGCAGAAATTATTGGGCTAGGTTCTTTGGCCTGTGTTATTCAGGTGGTCAGTCTTTTCAAGCCTCAAAATCTATAAACCTGTGTGAAATTTATGAATAGGAGCTGCAAAGTCTCATATTTGTGAAAATCAGACCCAAGATGCCTTAGGCTGGACATTCAAAACAGAAGTTACCCAAAACCATTGGCCGCTTTTGAAAAGATTGACCTTTCTTCTTATTATTTTTTAAATAACAGCTTTTGGATTCTGCAGAAGTTAATGCCACTATACAGGAAAGTGCATTACCCATTACAGATGAGTAAGCAAATGGATTTTTTTTAAGCCCTGAGTATCTAGGATTTGGAAATTTCTGTGATTCTCAATGGGTAGATTTCTGCAAGTCTGATCTTGATCTGTTCACAACTACACAACAGTTCCTCTTACACACACAGCTATGAGACTCAAATGCTACAAACTCATTCTTTTCAATATCTCACAATCCAATTATTCCTTGTATAATGGTAAAAATCAATGTTATTGAATTCTATAGCAGTTATCTGTAATATTTATATTGACATTCTGTGCATGCATACACAGCAGAATATAAACAATCCAACCCAAAACAGATAAATCGGAACAAACTCTATAATTCCACACCATTAAAACAAATGTTTCTACAATGGAATGACTCATTTCAATCACATGTAATTTAATTCAGTACTTACAAAAGTGAACTTTTATTAGCCCAAATGCTTGAGAGATAACAAGGTAATGGTTTTTGATCTATTTTCCCATTTATTTGAGTGGGAAAACTGGCACGTTCAGTATTATTAAGAATCCTTGTACATCTATGGCAGGAGTGGGCAAACTATGGCCTATGGGCCGAATCCGGCCTGCCAGCTGTTTTAAGCCAGCCCTTGAGCTCCCACTGGGGAGCAGGGTCTGGGGCTTGCCCTGCTCTGGCACTGCAGCCACGGCGCAGGGTTGAGGGCCGCTCCACGCAGTTCCCAGAAGCAGCTGCATGGCCCTGCTTCGGCGCTCCAGCTGAGGCGCGGGGTTGGGGGCCACTCCACATGGCTCCTGGAAGCAACAGCATGGCCCCCCTCTGACTCCTGCGAGCTCCAATGACCCTGCTCCAATGGCCCCCTACAGGGCTCACTGAGAGTTGCAGGGGAGATGCTTGTGGACGGCATGCAGGGCAGTGTGCAGAACCACCTGGCCGTGCCTCCACATAGTAGCAGGAGAAGGGACATGACGCTGCTTCCATGAGCCACTTGAGGTAAGCGCCACCCAGATCCTGCACCCCTGAGCCTCTCCCCAAGCCTCTGTCTCAGCCCTGATCCCCCTCCTGGCCTCCAAACCCCTCGGTCCCATCTCAGAGCACCCTCCTACACCCCAAACTCCTCATCCCCAGCACCACCCCAGAATCTGCACCCCCAGCTTGAGTCCTTACCCTCTCCCCACACCTCATTTCCCCTCCCCAGTCCAGAGCCCCCTCCTGCACCTTAAACTCCTCATTTCTGGCCCCATCCTGGAGTCCACACCCTCAACCAGAGCCCTCACCCCCTCCTGCACCCCAACCCCAATTTTGTGAGCATTCATGGCCCGCCATACAAGTTCTCTTCCCAGATGTGGCCCTCGGGCCAAAAAGTTTGCCCACCCTGATCTATGGAGTTCTTAATTCTCCAGGTCCTTTATCAATGCTAACTAATTCATCCCCATAACAGCTCTGGGAGATTGGTAAGTATGTTCAACTATACAGATGTGGAAACTGAGGTAGAGCATTTGAATGAGCTGCCCAGGGAGTTGGGGCTACATTCAGCATTGATCTATGGCTCCTTAGCATCAATATGACCAACACCAAGAGGCTGTAGGATAGATGTCTGACAACCATGGTGGATGACTCTGTGACGAGGGGACTCTCTTTTAGATGAAGAGCCAGTTCGGCACTGCCCCTGTAGAAACCTCAGAGGGCCATGCCTCGGGTGAATCACAGGAGGGAAGACTCAGAGGTGGGAGGAGCACAGTTGCGGTGGTCCCTGTCATTCACCATTTTTGCAAGTCCAGTAAGAGCCATGGCAGCAGGGTGTATAGTCTTAGGAATATTGTCTGAGTCGGTGCCCAGGGCCAGTCCAGATCCTGAATAGGGGAGACCAAGATGAATTTGGCTCTAAGACTCAGAACTTCCTGGGCCTCAAGCCTGTGCTCATACTACTTACAGCTTTCTCCTCCTGTCTTTCCACGTGAGTTGACTTAGTCCATGCTAGGTTACAATAAGCCGTACATTTTGAAATGTGTACCTCTTTAGAATGCTTGTCGGTTTTCTTCCATGTGGATTAAGTAACAAGACAGATTGAATTAGTATTGTTGCTGCTAACTTTCTGTCATACCTATTTACTGGTCAATGGAGGTGGATTTAAGTGAGAATGAATGAAAGATTGCTTTGTAAGGAAAAGGGACCATGTAGAGATTGCAGCTTCAGCATATGAATGAGAGGCTGAAAACCCCCAGAAATGCTCAAGTCAAAATTGCAATGTTTTGGTGTTATGCGTGAGTTTAGAACTGAGTCCATTATCAGTGTCGTGAAGATATTACATGGGGGGTCATGAACTGTCAGCCTCCACGCCAAACTCCACTTTGCCTCCAGCATTTATAATGGTGTTAAATATATAAAAAAGTGTTTTTAATTTATGAGGGAGGGTCGCACTCAGAGGCTTGCTGTGTGAAAGGGGTCACCAGTAAAAAGGTTTGAGAGCCACTGACCTACATCCTTCATCAGTTGCAGGATTGGAGTCTTCCTGCCACTGGTCCTGACAGACAATTATCTGAAAACCCACAATTTCCTGGTCTCCACCTAGAAAATTGATGAACTAGGTGGGTTGTGTTATGTGTTGTTTTGTTTAGTGCATTTTGGGCTGGCAACTTGTGTTGTAATGTTTGGAGTCCAGCATCAATGGTCCATACTATTTCCTCTCTTTTATTCCTGTGTTAAGGGCCTGCAATTACCTTATCTCGGCAGGTAGTGAAATTACAGTGCTAGGAAATCCATGAGTACCATTTCCAATCTCTACCAGAGCTGCAAGGAAAACGCATTTCTTTCTTTTGCGTTAAAGAAATGCAGACTCTTGGGAGTGATTGCTTGAATAAATGATGCGTGAAATGAGACATAAGTGAAATGACCAAGAGATCCCACCTTGGTAGGGAAGGTATACAGAGGGCATGTTCAAAGACTATACCCTAAAATAGCTGGTGCTAATGAGCAACAAAACAAATCCCTCTCTCTTCCTGCTTCTCTTCTTTAAACCTGTTAAACTGAAAAGTTTGAGCAGGGCTGAAAGTGCTGAATGCTAATGGAGACCTGCCTCTGCTGCATTCCACATGTCTACACTGAAAGAAAAATCTGCAATGCTGTCTCAGAGCCTGGGTCAGCTGATTCAGGCTTGGACTGATGGGCCAAAAAGAGCAGTGTAGAGGTTCAGGCTCCTGAACCTGAGTCAGTTGACTTGGTGCTGTGGGTTTTTCTTTGCAGAGTAGACATCCCTTTTTAGACACCAGGGCAGGGATATTCAGAAAGGCTCAGTAGCCAGATTTCAAAAGAGCTTAGTTCCTCTTTAGGTACCTAAATAAGTGGCCAGAGTTTCAAAAGAGCAGAGAACATGGAGGCCTCTTTGAAAATCTGGCAATAGGGTGTTACAAAGAGAGATGCTGGATACTGAAATAAGAATGGGAATAGACTATGTAGGAAGTAACTTAACCCCTGGCTCTCTCTGCAGACCCCTCTCCGGAGGGCAAGGGAGGGAGTTTTAGTCCTTTGATTGACTCAGAAGTTCAATCAAGGCAGGAGTTTCAGAGATAATACAAACCAGTGGTTCTAAACCTTTTGGGGCTCAGAACCCATTTGTAAGTGTTTATAGCCTGTTGTGACCCTGTAAATAGTTTGTGGATGGAGTCCCTGAGGTGGTTTCAGTAAGATCCTGCCTTCTGGAGGGATTGGGTCCTGCTTGGCACTCACCCCACAATGGTGGCTCCTGCAGTTCCTGTGCTGTCGGCCTGGCTGGGCTTGGCTCTCTGCATTGGGCATTGCAACCTCCAAGGTTGCAGCACTGCTCAGGTTTGGCCCTGCTCCCCTACTGGGCTAAATTTGTGAGTGGAGTTGTGACCTAACTCATGGGGTTGCAGTGCCACTCACTCAAATTTGGTCTACCTGGCCTCCTGTCATCAGTGGCCAAACTTGAATGGTGCCGGGACCCCAGTTGCAGTGTCTGGAACAGTTAGACCAGTCCTGTAGGACAGGAGCCATACTAGCTGCTCTGCGACCCTTTGAAACATTCTGGAGAACCAATTTTGGGTCCCAACCCACTGGTTGAGAAACTCTGATATAAACTGCCCATAATGGGCTGGATTGAGGGAGGTGCACCACATTGGTGGTGGAGAGGAAGGGTTGAGGTGTTGCACGGTACCATTCCTTTTCATGTCTCTTCTCCTGAGTTTGGCCAGTCACAATTGTCCATGATCATGACCACCCACTGCCCTGAGGAAGCAGCAGGGTGCACTGAGGAAAGGAAGGTGGACCATCCCGAAGGGTGGTGCAGTCTTCAAAACCACTGTGTGCTTGGAGAAGCTCAGGGAGGAATTATACCCATTTAGTTCTCTCCTGTTTTTTATACTTCTGGAGAGATGTACTGATTTGTAAGCGTCTGGAGGACTGGATAGCTAAGGAAATGGATAAACCCTTTTTGTGCCCTGCATGAAACGAGTTTGTTGGGTGTCGGTCTAGTTCCTGGTGGACAGCTGTTCATGTCAGAAAGCACCATCGCAACAGACACTAATCGGGCACCCCTATTGGCATTCTCAGTCAATTAGGTAAAGACTGAATTCCTCTGTAATCTATTTTTATTAGCCTTGGTCCTTTTTGGTCAAAGCTGAAATGTTGTCCTCCGTTTGTGAGGTAATGCAGGATAAGCTGTTGAAAGAGGAAGATGGGCCACTGATTAGGGCACTAGCCCAGGACATTAGAGACCCAGGCTCTAGTCCTTTCTCTACCACAGGCTTCCTGAGTGACCTTGGGCAAAATCACTTTGTCTCTTTGTACCTCAGTTCCCCCATCTGTATAATGGGAAGAGCAACACTTCCATACCTCACAGGAATGCTGTGAGGAAAAATATATTAAAGATTGTCAAGTGTTCAGATTCTACAGCAGTGTGACAAGTGGTGTGGTGAAGTGTGTGTGTGTGTGTGTGTGTGCGCGTGCGTGTGTGTGAGAGAGAGAAAGAGATGTGGGGGAGAGGTGGCATGTAAATGCCTAGCCTATATAGAACTTGTATTGCTGATGCCTGAATTATACAGGAAGGAACTGAGCACCTTAAGAGCAATACAATTTCACTATTATAAAACTACACCAGTTCAGAAAGGTTGAGAACATATTAAACTATCAAAGGAAAAACCTGCACCTGTGATCTATTGAGTGAGTCTCTTTATATGTTGAGTATCCCTGACACCTACTGCTAAGATTTGTTTAGTTGTTTCTTTCATTCAGTTAAATTGCTATCCGGACGTAGCAAATGTGGGGGCTTTTGGTTTGTATCAAGCCTGCGATAAACAGCTTCCCTTTGACGAGAGCTCTCTGTATCCTTCCCACCCCTTTTGCTTGATGGCTTAATTTCTTTTGGTTTACCACAGTTTGATTTTATTTTACAGCTTGCAGCATGAGGTCCCAAATCATTTGTGTCTGTTAAGCAAACATATATTTCTGGGATGGATGTTTTAATTAAATGAAACGCATTCTAATTTGGGGTCAGCTGCAGCCATGAATTTTTAATGAGCAGTTTGTTGGAAACCATCTCAAATGGCACCATTTAGCAGGCGGCAGAGCTGCGCTGCAAGTGTTCTTGTTCCAAGCCTGTGCAGATGGGTGATTTGTTGCGTGTGCTTTGCATGACTCCTTTTCCATGCCACGGTGTTTGCCTTGGATCAGTCACCCACTCCTGGGCTGCCTGGAAGTCTGCCTTTGCCATTTCAAATATCCCCTGGGCTCTGACTGTTCCCTTGGACTGATGTGGGTGCAAAAGAAGATGATGTAAGATGCACAGCAAGAGGCTTCCTTCTGGACCAACTCCCTGAAGGGAAGGGCAATGTGCATGCAAAGAGACTTCCAGCTAAGAGGAGATTAGCACTGCTTCTAGTAGCCCAGCCACGGAATGGTCTTTTTTTGGCACCCGTGTTAAAGATCTCCTTATGGCGATCTAGAAGATCCAGGTTCAAATAATAATGAGCAGGACACATGCACAAAGTGCAGGTACCACAAGGGGGACTCTGCTAAGTGGTTTAAAATTACTTGAATATCTTCCCCTCCCACACACACAAAATCCCACTGGTTGTTGACTGTCGTGCAACTCCAGGAGGACAAGGAGCAGAATGGAGGAGCACCTACTCAGTGGGACAGCTATTAGACTAGCGAAGCTCTTATTGGCTTCTCTGGGCAGTGAAGGGCTTCCTCTTGGCTCCTTCTTTCAGCTGCTGCCCACCTAATAGATAGAGGATGAGTTAAAGCACCAACTGTGTGTCTCTCTCATATTTACCATTGAGGATTAGAAATGGCCCCCAAACCACAGATCCAGATCCACAGTTTGGATCTGTCGTTCTGGTTCTAGCCCATTTCTGGTGAGGTTTGCTGGACAGTCGTTTTATTTCCCGGAGCAGGCTAAGATGGATACCAGCCTGCTGACTTTGGTTTTGGCATGCAGGATATGCCCGCGGTTGCTGGGTAGGCAGAGTGATATAGTATACCCAATGTAGGCACAATTTTTCATCTTGTTTAATCTAGTCTGTGTACTCCTGCTCGATTTCCTCTCCCACCTCTGCTAATTACTGATAATCAGTATGTTGAGAAGGAAAACAGGTGCATAAATAACATTGTAATGAGCTTTTAGAAAATTAACTCTCCTCCCCTTTTGTTGTTTTTAATTTTCTTACCATCCTTCTATCATTCCCTTCTCCACGGTTTAAAACCTACCTTTAACATGCCCCCCCTTTGCCTGCCTCCATATTTTCTCCCTTCCCCACCAGCCCCATATTTAAAAACAAAGTGGAAGTACTTCTCAGAAAGATGATGATGAACTGATAAGCTTCCTGGCTGAAGTCCAGCACTGGCATTGGCAAGGCAAGCGTCAGTCACGTTGCTCCTTAATGTGGGAGGGAGGAGTCACCCTGGTTGAAAATTTTCCATCCAATCTGTGTTTTGACGGAAAATTAGGTCTCTGACAAACCCAAAGTTTTTGCAAAAATGTGTTTGCTTTCTGTGGAACATTTTGAATGTTAGCTGAAAAAATTAGAAGGTTGTTGGATGAAAAATGTTGCGTGTTGATGAAAATTTAAAATTTTCCATTGGGGGGAAAAAAAACATTTCCAACCAGTGTGGTCCCAGACTCCTCGGATGAGATTGCAGCCAAGGTTCCCAGTTCATTCCAGTGGTGGTGCTGTTTTTTAAATTGGGAACTTAGATCCCCATTTCAGCTGGGCTATCAAAGAGCCTCCTTTTTGACTTTGAGTTCAGACTGGAAGCCTAGTGGTGAAATCTCTGCATCTGATCACCGGTCTCCCTCTCATTAAAATTTTAAATCCTTCCTCCAAACTCGTCTTTCCTTTCCTCATACTCTTTTCTATCCTTTTTCAAAGGGGTGTGTGTGTGTGAGACTGCCTCTTCCCTGCAGTTGGACCTCTGTGGCAGAAACACAGCATGTCTTCTACCCTATCACCCTCATCCGTTTACAAGTTTTATTACAGAGATGGCTCTTTCTGCCAAGCCATTTAATGCAGGTGATGGGGTGGAGCAACAGGGCAAACAGGCAGTTTAGCTAATCTTTAAATCCAGGAAAGGGAGCTTATCAACGATGGCAAACAAAAATGTAATTGTTCCTTTGATTGGTTTAATTCTGTGAGAATTGAGAAAGGATGAACATTTAGGTAGATGTCAGTGGTATCTCAGTATATAAATGGGATTGGATACTAATTCTTCTACAACAGATTGGGAGAGAGATCTTCAAGTCTGTGTGTTTTTTCTTCTTCTTGCTGGAGCATTGAATTCAAGTAGCCTTTTAGGAGCAGGTGCATGTATCCTGTGTAACCATTCTCCAATTATTGCAAGGATCTTAGTCCTTCCTATCCTTAACCTGCCTTTTTCTATTAAGGGCCAGTGATCGTCCTTGCAGCTAGTGGTGTGGCTGTGCAGAGAAATCTCTGATCAGTATCTTCAGCCTTTACCCTTATCACAACCAGAATGGGTTTCTCTTTTTGTTTGTGCGTTAAGGACATGTAGTGACTTCATGGAATCACCACAGGAATAAATGATGTATGAAATGAAAAATCTCTGCCCAGTGCACACAGATATAGCCACTGCTGTAAAATGTTCAGCTCAGGTGCAGCCAGAAAAGCCCAGAAGTATCAAACAAGACACTTTCTTCCTCTTCCTTCCTTCAATTTTTTATTAGTATTGTTGAATTAAATATTTTCTCTTCTCTTGCTGCCTTCACATAATCTGACTGAGCATTAGAGAGAGAAAAGTCTATCCCAGTCTATCCAAACCACTACTTGAAAAAGTCTTAAAATACTTTACAAAGACATGGTAAGTGAGGTAGGACCAACTTCTGTTGGTGGAAGGGACAAGCTTTGGAGTTTCCCAGAGCTCTTCCTCAGGTCTGAAGAAGGTAACCAGAGTGTCTGAATACAAGGTGGGACAGATTGTTAAGCATAAGGGGTTCACACATGCTATAGGAGAGCACTCAAAATGAAGTGGGCAATTAAGAGTTAGCAAGCAGCAAGGTGTGTTACAAATCACGACAATGAGCTATAATACACTGTCTCTGTTAAGTCTATGGTTTTTAGTGTCCAGCAGAGTTATGAATTTAGGTGTAAAGGAAAATGTTGTGCAGGTTTCTTTGAGGATGAGGACTGACAAGGCAGATATGGAGTGGTGGTTCTGTGAAAAGTGTTTGCCCATGGGTGACAGAGTGCTTTGGTCCTTTTTTTTTGTCATTTTTCTGTGCGACTTCATTTGAGTGTGTAGTGCTTGTCTGGACTCATCCACATAGTTGATGTTGGGAATTTGATGCGCTGGATGAGGTAAAACACAAGTTCTCATAGGTATTTGCAGGGCTGGCTCCAGCTTTTTTGCTGCCCCAAGCAGTGAAGAAAAAAAAGAGAAAAAATAAAAATCCGATTGAGCTGCCACCAAAGAGGAAGGGAGTGAAGGACCCGCCGCCGAATTGCCACCGGAGACCCGGACGTGTCACCCCGATAACGGATGGCATGCCACCCCTTTCTATTGGCTGCCCCAGGCACCTGCTTCCTTCACTGGTGCCTGGAGCCGGCCCTGGGCATGTGTAGGTCCGATGGATCTTGAGAGTTGTGTTATGAGGGGTATTGTTCATCGTAGCATTGGAGATACGTCTTCAGGTTTTGCATCTGTTGTTCTGGCAGGGTCTGTTGCTGCTTTGAGTTGGTGTGTCCTGGTCTGTGGGGATCTTGCTTCTGATGATGAGTCTGGACAGGTTGAGGGGTTGTTTGAAGGCCAGAAGAGAGGGGTCAGGAAAGATTTCTTTCGGAGCGTGGTCCCCATTGTGTATGGGTTGTAGTTGTTTGATGAGAGCCTATATGGGTTCCTCTGTGGGCTGGTAGGTGATAACTAGACGTGTGTGATCAATGGAGTTTTTTTTCTGTATTGAAGAAGATTCTCCAAGGGTATTTGGGTGCCCTGTTGCATGATGGAATCTACTTCTCAGGTGGAGTGTTCTTGTTTAGTGAAGGCAGTTTTAAATGTGTTTAGGTGTACACCCTGGACTTTCTCTTCAGAGCAAAGAGCAAAAAGAGCCCTGAGGGAGCGGAGATGTTGTTGTTACTTTCCTTGTTACCCTTAGTGCCACAGAGATAGGTACCATTCTCAGAAACAGATCAACATTGTGTCAAGAGGAAGCTTCCTTGTAGAAGGACTACCTTTGCATGTGGCCCAGCTCCAAAGTTCCTCCTATGCCAGTGCTGGTTCAAATGGTCAGTCCAAACTATCCACAATGACAGGTGTGGTTCTGAAGTTGCATGTGCAGTCAAATGCTCATGTGATTGTTGGAGGGGGCTCTGTTTTTGGAGGTTTATCTGCCGTTTTAGGTGTATCTGGATAAGCCTGTGGCTTGATGTCAAATCTTCAATCACAGAACAGTCATCGTCCTTTGGTCCCCTCCCCTTTCCTTTTTAAAACAACAACAACAAAAAAGAGCTCGTGTTTAAACTGTAAGCAGATCATGTTTCCCTAAGCAGTATCGATATGAGTAGCTGATTGTTCATGACTTCACAGGTGACATGGGCTTTGTTTTCTTGACATGACTGATCTGACAAAAGATAACAAGGATGGGAGAGGCTAAGTCGTAAGAAAAACTCGCTGTAGTGATTTTTGTAAATATGATTTAAAAGCCTTTTGATAATGATCATACCTTTCCCTAATGATATCAGAAAAGCAAATAGAACTGCACGAGGAAAAAGCAGTCTATGAAATAAATGAAGCCACAACAACCTACCAATAGAGGGACCAGTCCTGCATACGCTGTTGGTGTGGTGCTTATTAGCTTGAGTACTGCCACTGACTTTGCAGCAGGAGGCTTCGCCTAGTAAAAAGTGTTTGTCACTAGAAGCCGGATTCTGCAATCTTATCTCGTCAGTGTTCCAGGGCACTATCCAAGCCAATAGAGACAGGTCGGACAAGTCCATGGAAGGCAGGAAGGTGGGTGGCAGCATCTTACATAACTCAAGAGCAATTTCTCTGCCTATTATTGCAGCATAAATCCCCACCCTTGCGACTTTTGAGGCACAGAATTGGTGGGGATCAGTGGAATATGTGGGAGCAAATCTGTGCAGGGGCTTGGGAACAAGGAAAACACTTTCAAGTCTAGTGCCGTCCTTTTCCTTTTTGAAGGATGCACACAATGAGCTAAAGTAACCCAACGAGTACCGGTTTTACAAACATCCCACTAGCCATAGTTTCTCAGCCTCATAAATTTCTATGTATACCTGGAGACATGAACATTCTGTTGAATGCCCACTTTTACATAAATGGAGTTGGAGGCAAGCACTGTCCCACATAATTCTTTCACTTGGGAGAGGCTATTGGCTGGTGGAGTGGTATGATCTGAAGATGAGCAGATCGCTTAAAGTGAGGGGTAACTGGACAGTGGGAGGAGCCTTGTGTCTCAAACAGGCATGCAAACTATCCCTGCTCCATTGTATCGTTATGAGAAGGGGAGGAGGAAGGAAGATAAAGAGAGTTTTTAAAACTGAATTAACCAGAACTACAGCTGGATAAAAAAAAATACAGACAAATTTGCATGAAACACTTTTTAAAAATTGTGAAAACTTGTTGTTGAAATTTTGAATATTTTTAAAAAATCGACCTCTCTGTAATAGCATTAAAAACAAGGTCATAAGGAGGAAAAATTGAAAGATGTTTTCACTGAGATTTCAAAATTTTGAAAACTTTTGACCAGCTCTAAACAAACAACCCCCTTTCATTGATTTATATAACTGAAGCCATCAGAACTTAGGCATTTTTGTTGCAGTAAAAAGCTTAGGAGTAATAGGTTAAAAAAATACCCTGTCCTCCAAATCTGATTAGAGGAATTGTAAATTGGATCTCAGTCTCTGTACAATTGTTGAATGGCCTTAGGTTGGAGAACAGCTTGGAGTTATGTAAAGATGCTGCTTTTCTTCCCTTCCTTAATGAAGATGCAGAGTGAGGCAATGCTCACTCTGCTGGATCCAGACCAAGCAACTACAGCAGTGTTCCTGGGGGAAGGCCTGAAACTAACAGAAATGTCTCATCTGGCTGCTCTGGCCAAGGCTGTGGAGGAGTTGTCAATTTGACTCAGGCAAGCCATACATTCTAGCATCAAATATACATGATATCTGCATTTCTATTCTATGACATTATATTATATTCGGTTTCTTATACTTTCCACATCATCATAGTATTTTATAGATACCCATTGTTCTTTCCATGCCTTCTCATGTGCCAGGTTTGTCAGATTACCCACGTCTTAATTATTTATTCTCCCTAACATACACCATAGCAGGTGGTTATTATATTGGCCCATCTCATTAACAGTATTGAAGTATTATTAAAGTTTTTATTTTTTCTAACCATACAAGGCTATTATTGCTGCAGATACTTTCAAACGCAGCATTAAATTATCTACACTGTTTAGGCGCTATTGGATGTAGCGGTTCGATAGTTAAGTTTCCAAGTAATTTCACTCTGGCCCTCTTTTAACCTTCTCTTCACGTGTAGTTTTGTTGTACCAGATAATACAATGTAATACCATACTCAAGCAATGACTAACTGAGCAGATGATACGTACAAGTGGGAAAATAGCTACAGTATTGGCTCCAGCTAGAGACCTGTACAGATGGGTTCATCAGTACACTGCTGTGGCCAGCAGCACTGCGTAATGAGTTTCAGCTAGTACATGCCACTCAAATTTCTCCTAGTTGAAATTTCTGCTTATGTGAAGGGCTGGGAGAGTCCAATAGCTAGAGATTTTCATAGCAGTCCAGGAGATTTTAACACGCAACTTCCCTTAAAATTAAACATTAACCATAGAATTTAACAGGAGTGAAACAATAAAGTTTCTATATAAATGTAATAGAGCTGCATAGCTATCCCTCTAGAAAGGGGTAGAATTGAACAGAGAATTAGATCATTTCCCTATGGTTTTGAACCATAGTGAGCATATAATTCTCTTTTCAGTTCTGTAGATGGGCCAATAAACATCATTTGATATTAAACCGTATAGGACTTTTCCATAAGGGGAAATTAACAGTGCTAGAGACTGGAAGCACTCTTTTAATAATCCACAGAAGATGTTGTACAAACTTCCCCACAAAATTGATGTCTTTCTTGAATTTGTGACATACCCCAGGTGCAACCTGGAATTGTGGGACCACTGTGCCCCTCACTCTCTTCCTTGGACTGTCTCTTACAATGTCTTGGTAGTAACAAGTAGCAGACTCCTCTAGGTGCTGTGATCACTCAGCCAACAGCATGCAGATTTGCATGAATGCTCTGTAAGTCACTCATAAACTATGCAGAGAGAGACCAGCAAATATCCCCAGCGCCTAAGCCTTGGACCCCAGCAATGTACCATCTTACACTGCTCAAGATCTTCTCTTGAGCAATGGAAGCTCATTAATTAGTTTGCCACTTTGTCAAAGGATAGTGGACGTGCAGCAGCCTTTGTAATCTGAGCAGATTCCCCAAGCACTTTAGACAAACTCACTGGTAAGGATGTTCTAGGCAGTTTACGGTTCCTAATACACAAGCTGAATACTCTTCTTATCCCAGGACCAGTCGTCGCAGTTCATAGTCTTTATCTTCCAAATAATCTTCCAGGTGTTGAGATGGGGGAGGATGTTACAGACTCCAATTTATACTCCCCCAGTCCATGGGCATAGAAAGATACTGTCTCAAACATGGGGTCAGGGATCACATGCATAGGTGACGCGTAGGAGGGACCGGATCCTGCCCGGTGCAGCACACAGCTGTCTGGCTGCAGCGACAGCGGACTTGACTTCTGGGACAGCGGCTGAGTGAGTCGGAGCCCTGCCCCCGCACTCTCCCTGGCATGTTCAAAGTCAGCTCCTGTCCCCAGAAGCTGAGCCTGGGTGGGAGGCACTGCTCTGGCCCCGCCCCTTCCTCTCCCTGCCCAGGCCAGCAGCTGGAGGGTCACTTGACCTTGGGGCAATGTGTGTGGCCATTCATGCAGCCCCCATGAGTTGCCTCTGATAACACATTCTATGTCCTCTGCTGAGTCATTGGGTTAAGCCATCCCCATTGTCTATGTGCTTCAGGAAAGGCCCACTGGGAGAGTGGATTCTTCTTAATGGCCCACTAGTCCTAATGTAAATCTGTCTTGGGATGTTAATTGCTCCTTTGTGTCCACAGTTGGCTTTCGGTGGCAATCTCCCAGGTTCACAACATATTTCAAGTAACACATGCATAGCAAAACTTCAGAACTTGAGATACAATTGTCACACACACAGTTCAACAGGATAGTAATATTCAATAGATCATGACTTCTCAAATGATAGCTCAGAAGGCATACTTTGTATAAAACATATTAAATTGTATGACAGTGGTGAATATGTGGGTTCGAGGGTGCTATTTTGAGGTGCAGAGTGTCACAGAATGCAGTTCATGGAATCTCAACTTATTGTATGGACTGGTTTGACTCACTTAATAAACCCAACCTAATGTTCTGGTGTCATAGCAAAAGCAGAAGATCAAAGTATTTCTTTTACAATTTTTCTTTTTTATGAAACAACTTGTGAACGAATGCAATACTGCATGACAGTGAGGGGCTAATACCACTGCTTAAGCCAGGTTTTGTCAGCATGTGCTGTGCTGACTTACCCAGTAGCCCTGCAGGTGCATATCAGTCTTGATTTGCAACACTCATGGCTATTTCAGTCCTGTCCTTTCTTAAGAGACAATAACTAGGACATTAAAAACCATTTCCTGTCTTCATTTGCATTAGGAAGAGCTTTCTTTTGGCTACATATGTGGAACCTAGATTTAGAAATGGCCCCTTCCTTCCTGATTAGGGAGATGGAAGAGAGTGAGTCTTGAAAATACCACCCTGAGCGCTTAACTCCCGTTTGTGCCTTTGGAGATCTCCAAGTCTCTAAATATTGTGGGGGAAGGAGCAGGAACTGGGGGACAGGATGGGGACTGAGGAGTTACTGAGTCTAGCATGGTGGGGGCAGCCAGCTCCATGCTAGGAAACAGGGTCCTATCCTGGGAATTTCCACCTACTCCCTCTTGGTCCTGTTCCCTGCTCCCTGGTCCAATCCCAGGCCCGGCAAATGCTGCTCCAGCCCCTCTGGATCTCACTCTCGCTTCCCTGAGGCATGCACAAGTTTACAGGTGTGTGATGCCACCACAATATTTCCATTGCAGCAACACTAGCTGCCCCTGTTCCCCCTTCCCTCTCTCCACTTGTTCCACCCCCTCGCTAACTAGGGTTTTACTGTAGGCACCCAAGTTTGCAAATGTCGGCTTTAATACCTGAAACAGGGACTAGAAACTCTGCTACATTGTGACCAAAATGTTAACATAAAACTAACTCTCAGACTTTTCCCCCCCTTCTATTGCTGTGTTCTGTCACCACGAACAAAGCCAAAGGATTTCAATACATTTTCTAAAACATTTGCTCCTGGGCAGGAACTTGTATGTCAGGTTTCAGCCTGGAGCAAATGTATATGTTCAACTTAAAAACACGATTTTCATAGAAAGGCTGACAGCATTCTAACTACCCCAGCAAGCACCACTGGAATAATGTATGCTGACTTAGATCTTTTATGACGTTAAGAGGCTAGAGACTCAATAAGTCCTACTACGCCAGTCCTCAGTTGTTAGGGCTTTCTGTACCCTTAAAGATAAATATCAGCAATACCTGAGTGATCCTGTGTTCTTACAGTCTGTCTTGCTGAATTACTGACATATGTGCACATGGTTTTTTGTACTATATTATTTCTAAAGGTGGTATGACCAATGATTCTATATCTATATAAAACTCCAAAGCAAAATGCCAATTTGCAAGCAGCCATTGCTGCATTCTTTGCAGGTCCCTGGCCCAAGTAAAGCAGGTACAATATTGGAGAAAGGAAGTAATGGAGATGGGGAAGAGAATCACAAAGGGAATAAATCATGTGCCCAAGTCCCACGTGAAGTCTGTGTGGCAGAGCCAGGAGGTGAATCAGGATCTCCTGGATCCCAGACCAGCGTCTTAACCACAAGATCATCCTGTGTGATGCATCTAGACTTAGTTATTCTCATGTCTCATAGAGTAATGCCCACCCAAAGTCATTGGGGCGTTTTACAGCCAGGCATGGCTGTCATCCTCCTCTCACAAGACAGACATACTGTCAGCTTGTCTCCTGGGTGAGGGATCCAGTGTATTCCTTTGCCTCCCAAGATGCACAAGTCCCATCCTTTGTCTTCATTCATAACCAGGACACTCACTGCTGTATTGTTTCTTCCTGTAGCTTCATAAAACAGCTTTCCACTGGCACTGGCTCAGTCTGCAGATAGGCCTCCATTGTGAGGCAGGCAATACATAATGCTCATATGATCAGACAGTGCAATAAGCATGTTATCTCCAGCTTGAAAGGAGCATGTCTGAGGCATGTCTCCACCTGGTGGACGGTCTTAACTCCAACACCTCAAGAAGATAATTTTTAGTATAGATACATAAGTCCTTAAATATTATCCATATGTTCATTTCACAGTGATTTTGATGACCAGTGGGGCTCTTGGTAGAGACTTCACTCATCACGCTTTAATGAATTATTAGGCATGTATCTAACCCAGGGGATCTCTGTAAAACTCCATACATCCTCAGTGCCCTGTGCCAGTTGGCACCAAAAGATTCCTGGGTCACATCTTCTCTCTTAAAACTGAAATCCTGCAAAATGATATCAGTCCATGCTGGGGGTTTACTCAATAGCCTGTCCCTCCTTTCCCCTCACGCTCCCTGTCCAGGTGTTAAGAAAGGGCATAAAGTACAGCGTGCCATGAAGTGTATAAACACAAATGGACTTTTTAGTTTGCATTCGCTCATGAGTTACAAGTGATCATGCACCAGCCATTGTGGTTTCACTTCGCTCTGCCCTGCCATTTATGAATTATACAGTTACCTCTCTTAACGTGTATTAAGCTACTTTCCATCAGCACGTACTAAAAATAGCTCCTGCAGCAGCAGTCTTTAGGGTTTAGGCTTCCAGAAGTGTCAGTGCCACCTCTTCCCCCAGAATTAAATCTACTTTAAAAACCCATGACAAGCCATACTATCGAGGGCAGCATTAAAATAAAAAAGGGAACGTTCCCTTCTGTTGGAATGCACAATATCTGAGAGAGCTTCCCCCGTTTTAAGAATACAATGTTGTATACTACAAAGTTGTATATATTCAGTGCATAAATTATGTGCCTAACGTCAGGTGGCTGGTCTGATTTTTGAAGGTGCTAAGCATCTGTTGTTCCCATTGAAGTTAAACGTTCATGGTTTCAGAACGGTTTGGTATGAGTGTTAGGCAAAGGTTTGGGTGGATTATTTTTCCTCATCTGAACAGATTTCCTATCCCAATTGTACAGTAAGGTAGAATTCCCAGGGCGTAAATGACAGCCGGGTATATAACTTCAATTGGCTTCCATCTATGCAGGCACCTGACTTCCTTGGTAAATCTGCCCCACTTTGAATACTGTCACGGAGTCACCGGGCCAGTGCTCTGGAACTATGCCATATGAAGCCAGTCAGGACTCTGCGGGAGCCTCCTTTCTGTGAGCGCACTGTCTCCAGGGCAAGAAGCTTACACAGTTTCAACCTTCCTGTGTCTGACCTTGGAGCATTCAGCATCCCCTTCCACATCATGTACTTCTCGCAGGGAGTCTGCCTGGCTGGGTTCCTGGGGAAGCCAGAGGGCCCTGCACCCCAACTTTATCAGCAGTGACTCTCAGCCAGCATGTAGAACAGAAGGTTTATTAGTCGAAAAGAACACAACATAGAGCAGAGCTTGCTATCACAGAAATCAGTGACTTTCAGCCAAGTCCATATTGGGGAGTCCTGGGCCAAGCAGCCTGGACTCCCCCTCTTCCAGTCCCCTCAAGCAGACTGCCAGGTTTCAGCAACCTTACCTCAGACACCCCCATTGCTCCTTCTCTTGGTCTTTGTCTCATCTCCCAGGCAAAGAGTCACCTGGTTGTCATCTGGTTGCATCCCCCTCCTGGATCTCAGGTTACCAGTCACAGAATAGGTGCAGGCAGCTGAAGAAGCCTCACCTGCCCCAGAGTTCTCAGCCAAAGTCACACACCACTATTCCTACCACAAGGTATTGGTGCAGCACACAGGGAAACTGAGGCACACACAGTATTCATGCAAAGCAGTAAAACTCATATAGGTTCAACAGTAAGACTCACATACAACATAAAAAGGGAAAATCCACACTTCGTCACAAATACATTTTCCATTAGCTCATGATAATGTTTTATGGCCCAGATCCAGCTAAGCACTTAAACTTGTACTTGGCTTTAAGCTTGTGAATGGTCCCATTGAAGTCACATGCTTAAAGAAAAGCACATTCTTAAGTGATTTACTGGGCCTGGCCCAAAATTACCACTTCCCCTGGACTTGTATAGCTTTCTACATAACCAAAATATTTCTGAGAAAAACAAAGATTTGGTTAAGACAAAAAATCCCTTGTGGGTCTCATTCCAAAATTCTGATGCAGCTGAGAATAAGAGAATTTTCATTTATTATTTATTTTCTTCCTGCACTGGCTATATCAAAGGTGTAACTGACTTGGTGCCGCAGAGTAATCATCTAAATTACTTTAAAAGTAATCTATATACCTCTCTACATAGGTTGGCCTTCTGCTGCTGATTATGTCAGTGAGCAGTTGCTCAGTGATTCTCAGAACAGGACTGAGCAGCTGAAGAAAGGAAGGATGGCCCACTGGTTAAGACATTAGTCTAGAATTTGTGAGCTCTGCATTCAAGTCCCTGCTTTGCCACAGACTTCCTTTGTGACCTTGATCAAGTGACTCAGTCATTTGGTGCCTCAGTTTCCCATCTGTAAAATGGGGGTAGTAGCACTGCCGCTGCCTCACAGGGATGTTATGACAATAAATAGAATAAAAACTATGAGGTTCTTAAATACTACAATATTGAGGGCCATATAAGTACCATAAATAGCGTAGGATGAGTCCCTAAATAGATACAGCTGTATTCTAGTCACTTGCACACTGTTGAGGTAAAGCCAGTTTTTCTGATGAATGGTGAAACTTAGCTAGCACTTTGCAGTAATCTTTGTGTGCAAATAGGATTGTGATTTGTGTGTTCTCTGTTGAGATAATTATGAAGGAGGTGGCCTGGTTTTGCATGAGGTGAAGAAAAATCTAAGCAAATGGAATGATTCTACCAACCCAGATTAAATTGAGTGGCTCTTCAGTGACGTGATGTGCTGCGTGTGGGCTTCAGTCACTCACATTTAATACAAGTCTGGGTTAACTGTGAGCACAATGGGCCCATGCCCATAGTTTCATGATGTGCAGCCCTGGACACCCTAAGGAGTGAATTGCATCTGAGGCAGTGCTCTGCTGTGATACAAGAACCTGCACCACCAGACAGTTCTCCCCTTACCGTAGCAGAAGTCTTGACACCTCCTGGATCCAGTAAATGTTTTCCACACTCACTTCTGCAAGCTATTGCTTTTTAAATGGACTTTCTCTTCCTGCCCATTCACTTGTCCTTGCCCTGCAGGGTCTCTTAATGTATAGAGAAGAAGAGCGGACCAGTGATTAGGGGGGCTAGCGTGGCATTTGGCCAACTGAGATTTGATTCCACCTGCTTCCTGTGTGACATTGGCAAGAGACTTCATCTTCCTATGCCTCAGTTCCCCACTTGTAAAGCCTCGCAGGGGTGTTGTGAGGACTAAAATAGGTCAATTTCTGTTTCGGCCAGAGCACAGGGGACATTCGTGTGTAACTTTCTGTGCTACTAGACAGTAGAGTTCTGTCTCTGACGCAGATACTCAGTGAGAAGAGAGCTCACTATACGCTCTCCCTCCAACACCACAACCAGCAGGTACTGTGCATGCGCTATGTATGCAGTGGACTTTATGCAGATTACAGTGGGCTTCATTCAATAGATTCTTGTTGTCTCCGTGGCAAGGAGACCCTGTCACTTTGAGACATTAGGCTTCTGCAGAATGGCAGATCGCCCTGGCAATGTGAGTATCACATGCCTAGACACAGGATGAAATGGAAACAAGTTCAGAGCTCACTATGTGACAAATTCACTGATACACACAAGTTTAGAAATGTGCCGCTTGTGAAATGAACATGACGCAAAGCTGTGTAACAGGCTCCCATGTACTTCTGCAATCTGATGAGGAGATGACACAGGAGATAACTTGGGATCTATGCTGTTGAAATCCACTCTAGTAAACATCCCTTTTTCACTTTTGTATCTTCTCTTGGTTACTCTTGGCACAGTTTTCACCTTTCTTATCTTAATTGTGTGTTAAGCAAGGCCTCCTGTCCAGCAGTATTTAAACAATGTTTTTATATGATTGGTGTTTTATTTATTATTCTTGTGTTAACAGTTCTATAACAAGCTCTGCTTTCTTTTTCGAGGGCTGCTTTAAACTGCCACTTATGGTTAGATTGAGCCTATGTTCAGTGCACTGAATATGAGGCAGCATTAGAACAGATTTGAAGACCAACATTTTTTCCCTGCAAGAAATTTCTGTAGAAAACTCTTCCTTCAAATTTTTTCATTCCAAAGAGGTTAGCTTTCCCACGGAAAATTTCAAACAGTGAAATGGCAATTTTCATTTTGGGTTTTTTAAACCAAAAATCCAAATTGGAAATTTTTCTTGTGACATTTCCCACAGGAAGTCTTGAAATCCTTTTTTTTTTTTTTTTTAAATCATCTTGTCCAAAACAGAGTTTTTGGCCGGGAAAATTTGATTTTAACCAGCTCTAGGCAGTAATTATCCAGGCCACTTTAGAAGGACTCAGTGACAATTCCTGCTCTGCTCTATGATCTTTGGAAGATCTAGCTCGACAGTGTTGATCTCTGTGCCTGCGTTTGTGTGTCACTACCTCTAATTGGAAGAAGCAAAAACCAATATTAAGTGAAAAGACGAATAACCAGAGCTATTCTTGGCCTAAACTGGTTTAAAGTGCTGGCGGTGTGCTTGAGTTTGTACTGGGTCATCCCTCCACTCCATCACTAGTCCACTGTCCTAGTAGACAGTATCAGCAGATCAATGCTGGTTTTGCCATTAGAACATGGTACTGCTGTAGCTAGCCCATCTCTGCTATTGAATGGACTTTGCTCCAAAGTAGAGAGAGGCCCATTTTTCTATTTTGCAGAATCTAGTAACTGACAAGATGGTTTTGTTTTTGTTTTTACTAGGGATGTCAATTAATTGCAGTTAACTCATGCAAATAACTCAAAAAAATTAAATTAATCACAATTAATCGCACAGTTAAACAATAAAATACCAATTGAAATTTGTTAAATATTTTTGGATTTTTTTCTATATTTTCAAATATATTGATTTCTATTACAACACAGAATACCAAGTGTACAGTGCTCACTTTATATTATTTTTATTACAAATATTTGCACTGTAAAAATGATAAAAGAAATAGTATTTTTCAATTCACCTCATACAAGTACCATAGTGCAATCTCTTTATCATGAAAGTGCAACTTACAAATGTAGAGTATCAGAGGGGTAGCCGTGTTAGTCTGGATCTGTAAAAGCAGCAAAGAGTCCTGTGGCAGCTTATAGACTAACAGATGTTTTGGAGCATGAGCTTTCGCAGGCGAACACCCACTTCATCAGATGCATGTAGTGGAAATTTCCAGGGGCAAGTGTATATATATACAAGCAAGCTAGAGATAATGAAGTTAGTTCAATCAGGAAGGATGAGGCCCTGTTCTAGCAGTTGAGGTATGAAAACCAAGGGAGGAGAAACTGGTTTTGTAGTTGGCAAGCCATTCACAGTCTTTGTTTAATCCTGAGCTGATGGTGTCAAATTTGCAGATGAATTGAAGCTTAGCAGTTTCTCTTTGAAGTCTGGTCCTGAAGTTTTTTGTTGCAGGATGGCTACCTTAAGGTCTGCTATAGTGTGGCCAGGGAGGTTGAAGTGTTCTCCTACAGGTTTTTGTATATTGCCATTCCTAATATCTGATTTGTGTCCATTTATCTTTTTCCGTAGAGACTGTCCAGTTTGGCTGATGTACATAGCAGAGGGGCATTGCTGGCATATGATGGCATATATTACATTGGTGGATGTGCAGGTGAATGAACCGGTGATGTTGTGGCTGATCTGGTTAGGTCCTGTGATGGTCTGGCTGGTGTAGATATGTGGGCAGAGTTGGCATCGAGGTTTGTTGCATGGATTGGTTCCCTAGCTAGAGTTACTATGGTGCGGTGTGCAGTTACTGGTGAGAATATGTTTCAGGTTGGCAGGTTGTCTGTGGGCGAGGACTGGCCTGCCACCCAAGGCCTGTGAAAATGTGGGATCATTGTCCAGGATGGGTTGTAGATCCTTGATGATGCGTTGGAGGGGTTTTAGCTGGGAACTGTATGTGATGGCCAGTGGAGTCCTGTTGGTTTCTTTCTTGGGTTTGTCTTGTTTTTACCAATCCCTAGGCCTGTCACAAAGGAGCTCAAACAGAATTTGTGACTCCTGCACTTGTGCCTTTATCCCTTTATATTTCCTGCATTTCCATCTGGCAGCAGTCTCCAATACTTGAATGGCAACTATAAGACTTTTATGTTCCCTCACATATATCCTGTTTCCTTGCTGTAAATCATGATGTAGTCTTTAGGATGGGTACCTCAGTCTTGACTTTTAGTGAGTGATTGTAACCAGTTTAGACGAGAATAACTTGCACAGTGCTCTTTACTGTATTTATAGATTGGCTAGAACTTATATTATTATTGGTGGGATGCTAGTGACAGCTAATGGAAGGTTGCCAGAGAATTTTTATTATAACAGATGTTTTTAGGCGTTTAGAAATTTCTGAAACATTCACCTCTCAGGCTGACATTTTCCAGACTTCATCTTTTTGTTTGTTTGTGTGGTTTGCAAAAGGTCATGGAATACTGGACTTTAAACCAATTACTAGACTATTGCCAATCTTACACCTTAGATGAAGGTGACTTTATGTGTATGTGTGGAGGATGGAAAAACATGTCCATTGCAAGAATTAAGTTGTTCAGAGCTGTGGAATGTTAGGTTAAGTCCTGGGAAGGCAGATGGTGGATTATTGGGCAGAATATAATTGAGACACACAATCAGGCTCTGCATAGTATGTGCCAGCTACTGAAATGATACTATTAGACATTTTCCCTTCCAAGCAGTTGTAGGTAGTTCTGCTATAAACCTTTTGGATAATACTGGTCTGCAGGGTAGTAACTGGATCTTCTCATGAACTCATTTATCTTCTTTTTCTTATTTTACTCATATATTTCCCTTTCCTTACCTTTCTTATTAAATTAAGGTACAGCCATTGCATCATGGACTATTAACATATCTCACAAGCCTAAGTAGGGCTAAACATAGCTACTGCTTGGATGAAAGACCTCTAAAGAAACCGACAGTACTGCAGGTAGTATTAATACATAATTCATTAGGTGGCACTATGCCCTCTGAACTAGCACTGGATCAGTCTACGCTCTTTGGAAAATCAAGTCAAGTCCCGTGAGTGCTGGGATTCTTATTGGTGATAATAATGTGATATTGAAGATGCCGTCTTTTGGAAGAGGCTTAAATCCATGGTCTTGACTGCTTGTGGTCATTAAAGAACCCAGACTTATTACAAGAATAGTGATGTCAGTTCAACTAGCTGAATTCCAGTATCATTCTGTCTCCCTACAACTTTGAGGCACAGTATACAACTTAAGATACAGTATTTTTTCACTCCTTGTGTAGACTAGTGCATGGTGTTGCTTTATGCTGTATTCATAAAACAGTGTTCTTCAGAAGGTTTATGTGTTGAAAGCAGGTTAAAATTAGCTTTACAAAGCCATTGCTAATAGTTTCAGAGCCATTCGGGATTTCTGTTCGGTCCGTGATTCTATTTTTTTTCCCAAACTTAATGTAACAGTGATGCATGTTAATGATGTGATAATGTAGAAACATAGCAAAGCTTTTTTGGATTGAAAAACAATAACTACACTCGTCACAGCACTGAAATACATAAGTTGTGCCAAATCCCATGGAGGACTTTCCTGAGTTTTTACATTATTCAGAATTAAATGAAAACTCAACAAGGATCTTAGGACTTGACCTCTTGACAATAACAGCAAACACCATGTAATACTTTATTTTAATAGGCCTACGATTCTGTAGGGCCAGACCTTGTATACTCACAATGATTTGCAGCTGCATGTTACTTTATTTGATTAACCTATACATTAATAGCAAAGTCACACTGGCTGTTTTAACCGGAAGGATGCACAATAGGGGATTGTTTTTACAAACAGTGGGTCAACTTCTGCAATTGGTGATGTCCATATAACCTCCTCAACTGCAAATGCAATAATGAGTGCTGAACTCAGATTCATAAGTGCATATGGAAAGCATTTATCCTACCCCGTTCTGTGCAGAAATTTTATGCAATCTACTTTTTCCAGTATAGATGCTGAGGGTTTTGCTGTCATGTGTTCTCCATAGTACTGGCAGACATGCCATGTGCACAGAACTGCATTAAAGTAGTGTATCATTTCTGTAAGATTTGTAAGGGAAAGATTTCAGTTGCCTTGAAAATGCCCCACAGAGCTTTTTATTCATGTAATAGAGTCTTTGAAATGTTGGCTTTAAAACTCCACAGCCTTATTACAAATATTTTTGTTTGTATTTACTAGTTTTCTTTTTTTAAACACGAGGACTGCTTACCCCAAGTATTCACCAATAGTCTCTTCATAGAATGCCAAGAAATAGTTGCACACTTCTCACAAGCTATTAAGAATATAATTCTGGTATTTCCTGGAGTCCTGGCTATTGGGCAATAGAAATGTAGGACAGAAAGGGCATAGGCTTGAAGATATTGTTTTCTATTCCAAATGAGGAACAGCTGTTTTTTTCCCAACTCGAGAGAAGAGACTCATTCATTTTTTAAAAACAGGTCAACAGAGCTGCAGCCAGCTGTTGGCTGGAGATGTAAATTAGGAAATCTTAAAAGATAAAATGTGTTTCATTTACAGTGCTGTTAAATGCTTGAAGCCAGAAATACATTGATGCAATTATCAATTTCTGTACAGTTTAGAGTTTCACTCCAGTATTCTTTATTGGCATCATTATTTATGTATTTGTATTGAGGTAGCACATAGAGGTCCCAATCAGGGATCAAATCCCCACTGAGAGAGACATTTTACTCATAATAAAGGAGATAGCCCTTGTCCCTAAGGGTCCAATTCTGATACTTTTACACTGACTAGCAGCATCTTACTCCATGAATTGTCCTACAGTCCCTAAACATTTTGTATTTATTATTATTTATATTGGAAGAATGCTTAGGGAACCCAGTCATGCACCAAGATCCCTAAATTGTTAGGTACTGTATAAACACATAATAAAACATCTCTTGCCCCAAGGAACTTACAATCTAATTAGTCAACTAATAGCTAATTGGACTAATTAATCCATCCAGAAAATGCAGAATTTACTGTAGAACCTTAAAAAAAACCCCAGTGTATTAAATCCTTTCTCATACCACAGTGCCTGAGCTGCAGTCACATCTTTGCAGGTGGACTCTGGTGTCTGGTTGGAGCCCGTTGATTTCAATCAGACTTGCTCAGGTTGTAAGGGGTCTGCCTGTATGGATCCAGCTGCAGGTTGAGGGCCTTATTGTGTAATTCTTTCTTTGTTTATGTGTAGGACGTGTTAATTTTTGGCTTTCAAATTAGTCTGCTCTGGGAAGATCAATTTAAAAAGAATATAACTGACCCCATGGGAATGGGGACCATGTTTCCTAAAAGAATGTACAAATTCAAAAATATATTCAGTTGTTTGGCCTAAAGGACTTGACACTGTCCTTTTAAATTTATCCTTTTAGAAATCTGACCTTTTAAAAATGAAGTAAATATGTATTTTGGGCAAAGTTTTAAATATTAAATCACATTAAAGTGCCTCTTGATTGCCAGCATTGTAACTAGAGCCATACAAGAATGTGTTTAGAGATTTCAAGGAGAAAACACATTTATTATTTTTACTAATCTACATTTATATCTATCTGTGCACACACTGAAGACTATGGTTTATGGTGTTGTTTACCTGCTAGTAATAGAAGCTGGGGACTGTTTGGTTTGATTTGCAGCTTCAAGGTGTGATGATGAATAAAAAGAGAGAAAGTGGGTTAGGTACAGTGGAGACAGGGTTCATATATCTGAAATGAGATTGGTTTAGCTATGCTATAATGGCTACATTCATCCCTAAATTGATCTACAGTGGGCCTCCTTGCCAAATTGCCTATTGGTTTTGGGTTCACCGAGACCAACAGTTAATGCGCAGCAAGCAGGGTGTAAATCTGTAATGCGCGAGTGTCAGTGTGTCATGCACTAACTGTCCATGTGAAGCCTGTTACCACACACTAACCTACTCGTGTGCACTGACCTACTCCTGTTTCAAAGCAGAGTAGATCCAAGTGCACCAGACCCTGTGGGTACGCATTCGGCGTGGCTAGCCCATGCTTCTACCTGCTGTCGCCCGTGCTACCATGGTTACAATACTATTGTTGGTGCACTAGCTTGATGAGAGCAAGTGTGAGCATGTCTGTTCAAGCTGCGAATCATACCGCCAACTCCAAGTGCAGATGTAGCCTAAGTAACCTTAGTTCAATATTTTAGGCATTTGTTTTAGTTTGCATAGGAACGTATAGAGACTGATGGCAAATACTGAGGTGACCTCATATGTTATCATATTGAATTTAGAGCGATCAATCTTCAGAGCGGGAGCCATGACTTGACTTGTTTTTGTGAGGCATTTAGCACGTGGACTACTCCAAATAATAATAGTTTGTTTATCTGAGGTAAAGGTTGATTGTAGGAGGGTGTCACTGTCACTTAAGGATACCTTGTCACATCAAGGTTATAGGTGGCTCTCAATCTCTGCTTCACCTTCCCAAAGACCCCAAAGCAGATATGGGTCAAACCCCAGGTTTAAACACTCCTTCTGTTTCCTAGTCTGATGGGTATCCAGATGATAAATCATGGGCCAAACCAACACCCTGGGTCTGAGCAGGCCTGAACACCAGGATGTTTGAAATCCTGATCTAGGTCTGCATTTTTGGAGTTAAGCTCATTTCTACCAAAGATCTGAGAAATGAATAAGAAAGTGCAGTTAGAATGAATATACAGGAGAATGAAATCATGTTGGGTGTAACCTTGGTAAAAGAAGAAGAGGTTTAATGCCTTTGGTTGCCTTAACCAACTCTCCTATGTGGATTCAAACCAGAAAGAGGAATTTGAAAAATAAGGTGCATGAACTCAGTACCCCACTAAAGGTGCCCCATCCTGGCAGTACTGCATGAGCACAACTCGTGTTGACTTCAGCAGAAGTGTCACAAATGCAGAAGCTCCAGGAGAGACCCAAGATACTTAAGATGTGTTGCCAGTCATGGTACATGTGGTTGAAATATAGGCACACAACAGCCATGAGAAAGTGATGCAAAAGGGAAAGGATAGATAGCAAATCACCGAAAAATGTATATGTAGTGTGGCGTGGAGAGGCAGTAGGACAAACATGGTAAGCCAAAGTGAAGGGAGCTTGTAAAGAACATGAAATAGCAGAAGATGAACCATTGGATAGTAATCATCATAAAAGCCAGCAGTGGTTAAAGTGAACAGACAGGCTTTCTGCTATGGTGTCGTGTCAGGATTAGAGAAGCCCTTTCTTCTATCATGGAGAGAATGAAAGTCACAATGACCCTTCTAGAGAAACTATTACAGATGCCTGACTTCTGATATTGCTCCTATGAGTGGATTTTCCAAATGCTTAAAACGGGTTTGGGTTTGTACACGCTGGTCTACGAATATATCATAAAAACCAAAAAATCAAGCCTAAAAGACCTGTTGGTAGAGCGGCTGGCTGCCTCCTCTCTTGTTCCCTTGCTTACTCCAAGTCATTTGCTATTCCCTGTAAACATGGATCCGAGGAGCTGCTAGGCATTGTTGGAAGGCAGTGTCTCCTACATAAGCAAATTTGTACCACTTTGACTTTTCTCCTGACCTACCTCTGCAGCATGAGCTATGTCCCAATTGATAAGTAAATCACACACAAATAGAAAAACAATAAGTAATGATGTTTCTTTAGGCTAACATCAATAAGGAATAAATAGAAGGCAGAGCTCTTTCGAGCCAGCTATTGGCCAGTTTTGGCATAATTTGGTAGAGTGGGCTGAATCCCTGTACATTATCTGCTCAAAGATGAGATTAAGCCTCCATAGAGTTGTTTAGATTCATGTAGATCATCCCCTGCAGCATCTACTTAGGTATTTGAACTGTTTTGACTGCTATGAAACAGCAGTTGAGTTGTGGAAGATATGTACTAAGATGCTATATATCATGTAAACAAATGTGGCTAGCAAAATAACTGGGGATTTAAATGTTCAAGGAGACTAGAACTGCTGTATGTTGCCGTATATTATCTCACCTTAAAATGCAGCAATTTACAAAAATAGCCACAGGAAGAAGGCATGGGCTGTGCAGCAGAATGAAGTGAAGATTTGGAGACAGGCCTCTTGAGTTCTGTTTTTACACATTAAGTTTTCTGGCTGAATGACCTTGACCAAGTTATTCAACCTCTGTTTGACCATCAGAAAAATGGGTGTAATTTGTTCGTATTATTTATTTGTATTGCAGCAGCATACAACTAGGGTTCCAAACTTGGACCAGAATCCCAGTATGCTAGTTGCTGTACAAATACAGAACAAAAGGATGGTCCCTGTCTCAAAGAGTTTAAAATCTAAGTAATGTATTTAGCTTCCTTATAGGGGTTCCTTGAACATTAATTATGAGCATTGAGAACCCAAATCTGTGGCCTTCTAGGAATTCCATATTCTCATTCTGTTGTGCAGTCTGACCATCCATAATTTTGCATTGACAGTAGAGGGCAAATGCTGAACCTCTTGCTTCAAAACCCCTATCTTGCAAAGCACATATACACATGCTTAACTTTAAACATGTGAGTAGTCTCATTGACTCCAAAACTCTGGCTCCTCGTACTCAAGCTACATGACACTCTACCTTCACTTTAAGCAGTATAAAGATTAGGATCCAGATGAGCAGTTATGATTCCGCCCTACAAGGGGCTCTGATATGCATATACCCAGGTACTGTTTCATTACTAGTATTTTTTTATTACATACAACATCTTGATTCATTAATAATGTGCATTTTGAATCCTATACGGTAAGTATGCATTTCACACTGTGTGTGTGAGAGGAAGGGAGCTAAGGGGAAGAGGAATCAGTACAAAATGTTCCTCTCCTGTTACTGAATTGCATCTCTTATAAGTGCCCTCAGATATTACAAGTCTTGCCATGTCACCCTTTTGACCTACTTGCAGGCACAAACAAATAAGAAGAAGTTGAAAGAGCAAAAATACTCTCTGGGGTGCCCTGCGTATCTGAGTGGACCAAATTCAGTGACCCACCAATGAATTAAGTCTCCAAGTGAGAACAGGGTCCAAGCACAGCCAGAGAAAAGCCTATATAAAAGATTAAATGTACTGAGCAAAACCCTGTAAAATAGATTTTCTTGATCTTAAAAAGTAGCAAGTCCATAGCTCAGTAAGGGATAATTAGCAGGAAAAAGCATGTAGTGGTTGCAGAAAATACATATATTGACCCAAAGTTTCTCTTTCTTCAGAGAAATTTGTATAACAATTACATATTTGTATTAAGATGCTCTTATTACTTTTCGGACTAGCCATAGTGGGAGACACTGAGTCCAAAGTAACCAGTGCTTTAAAGAGCATTTTAATGAGAAGTGTTGAACTGTAGACCTGGGAGGGATGGTATGGAACATGGCTATGTTAGCCTTGTGCAGCAACATCAAGTAGAAATATATGCTGATTCCCATTGTAAAATTCAATTCATCTTAGGGTCTTTGTAGCTAAATTAGTTGTGCATGGTGAGAACTTCAGTGGACTTTGTGGAGTTCTCTGCACTTTTTCTTTTTGTGGTTATCGAAGGCTCTGTTATGGAAATATAGCTTGGCTTGGTGTGAACAAGACTGTATCATGTGTGCCCATTCACATAACAGAGGGAATGGGGTGAGCTGGATTTTTATAATGCATGTACTAAAACGTGGCACGTCCATTCTTGCCAGATTAAAAATAAATGCCCAGGTAATATGTGAGGTGATTATTCCCTCCTCTCCCGTAATTGGCTCATTTGCAGACAAAAAAAATAGTCCCCCAACCCCAACTTTCTGTGAACTGTGTGGATTTTTTAAATAAATAACTTCTCCTGAGAAAAATTTGACCTAAAAATAATAGATTCTGTGGGAGGAAAATATGCAGAATAATTTCTGTTAACCGCTTGGACAGAACTTCATAAAAAAAATCAAGAACTGTTAGCCTGATTTTTTTTCTCTGTTATAGATTCCAAAGCCAAAAGGGACCATTGTAATCATCTTGTCTGACCTCCTGTAGAACACAGGCCATACAACTTCCCCAAAATAACTCACAATTCCCCTTCAACATCACACTAATATCCCTTTACACCATTCTGGTATCGTAAAGGGGCTTTGGAGAGGGTGAAAATGTAATGTAATCCCCACCCATCTCCTCTGGGGAGGCAGTAAGCAAGTAAGTTGTCATGCTTACTCCTAGACCTAAAATCCAGGTGGCTCAATATGGGTGTAAGGTGGGTCTTAGTTCCTTGCACAGGTACTTAGCCTGAGTCAGAATGTAGCCTGTGATTATTACCTTAGAGCAGGGGTGGGCCAACTTTTTGTCTCAAGGGCCACATCAGGGAATAGAAATGGTATGGGGACCATGAATGCTCACAAATTGGGGTGCGGGAGGGGGTGAGGGCTCTGGTTGGGGGTACAGGCTCTGGGATGGGTCTGCGGATGAGGAGTTTGGGGTGTAGGAGAGTGCTCTGGGCTGGGAGCGAGGGGTTTGGAGAGCTGGAGGGGGATCAGGGCAGGGGGTTGGGGCATGGGGAGAGGCTCAGGGGTGCAGGCTTTGAGCGGCACTTACCTCAAGCGACTCCTGGAAGCAGCGGTATGTCCCTTCTCCGGCTCCTACGTGTGGAGCAGTCCCCTACCCTCAGAGCGGGGCCATGCGGCTGCTTCTGGGAGCCACATGGTATGGCCCCTGACCCTGTACCCCAGAGCAGGACCATGCTGCAGCTTCCGAGAGCCGCATGGTGCAGCCCTCGTCCCGGTGACTTGGCTGGAGCACCAGAGCAGGGCCGAGCCGTGTGGTGCAGCCCCCGACCCAGCACCGCGGGTGGAGCACCGGAGCGGGACAAGCCCCAGACCTTGCTCTCCAGTGGGAGCTCACGGACAGGCTTAAAACAGCTCGTGGGCCGGATGCGGCCTGCGGGCCATAGTTTGCCCACCCCTGCATTAGAGAAACCTTTTTACATGAATGCCCAGATATGCACATGCCTGAACATAGTAACCACATACTTTAACCCCTGGCCTTTCTCGCTTTAACTTCATGGCCTTCTCTATCTCTAGCTGCTACTGTTTGTTAACTCCACTCATCAAGATTAGGTGCCAACACTCAAGTATGTGAGCAGATCTAGGACATTGCTGGAACTGGTCATGTGCATATGGTTACTGGTTGTACATGTTTGCTAAATAGGGATGGAAAACTGTAGGCTGCATGGGGCAAGAGCCTTGTCTTTCTTTTTGAACTGTAAAGCACCCAACTTGTATCTCAGTGTTATCAGGCTAGTTACATTATCTGTAATATACAATTCTATAATGTTATACGTTTGATTATATTAAATTAATTATACTAAATAAAATATAATTAAAAACAATCTCTCTGTATAACATTTTAGATAGTATTTAATAAAATATATCTCATTCCAGAGGCTTTGCGTGAGAAATCTTTAGCATGGCAGTTTAACCTCACTATTTCAATCAGTGTTAATGGAAGCCATGGGATCTAACTCTCTGTGCTGAAAATTTATCCTAACAAGACAGCAAGGTTAGTGGATCATTCACAGTTGCAGTTGCTTATGTTGGGCTTTCCTTCCGCTGCCTCCCTCCCCCATCTTGGAGCCTCAACAAATAGCCAACAGATTTATATTTCAGAGAAGAGTGTGAAACAGACCAAACCAGCCATTATTAAGAGCTGTCCAGCCCTATGAGGAAGAGACTAGAGCAAACGGCTTTGTAGGCATTTCTTGCTGTTTGCCATGGAAGAAACAAATTGTGACACTTATGAATCAGCCAGTTTAAACTGCGCAGTAAATGGAGTGAGAAACCTTGGGAAAACAATAACACGCAGCCCAGCCAGGTGTCCGAGAGGTGATGAAATGCATTGACAGGTAGATAGTGTATCAAAACTAGATGGGACCTGGATCACCAATCATTGTTATCCCTCCCCACCTTTGACCTTTCTTCCAACATCTTCTCACCCACTCTCTCAGGCCACGTCCAGACTAGGAATTAAAATCGATTTTAGATACGCAACTTCAGCTACGAGAATAACGTAGCTGAAGTCGAATTTCTAAAATCGAGGTACTCACCAGTCTGGACGGCGCGGCATCGATGTCCGCGGCTCTCCGCGTCGATTCCGGAACTCCGTTCGGATTGATGGAGTTCCGGAATCGATGTAAGCGCGCTCGGGGATCGATACACCGCGTCCAGACTAGACGCGATATATCGATCCCCGAGCAATCGATTTTAACCCGCCGATGCCGCGGGTTAGTCTGGACGAGGGCTCAGTAACCTTCCCATTCCTCATGCCTGTCCTAATGTTTTCCTTGATTCTTGCTCTCCGACCTCTGCAGGACAGACTCTTGGAGTCACCTTCTGCCCTCTGGATCCAGCCTGCCAAGCAGACTGTATTCCATCCAGATCCAATACATTTAGTCGGGGTCTGAGCTGGCAGGGTTTGGGAGCATTGTCCCGATAACTCTTTCACACGCTGAAGAGTAGGCTAGATGTAACATGCAAAAGGTGCATGTTACATCTCTCAACAGCAACAATTGTGAGTAGAATTATTATTTTTATTATGGTAATGTCTGGGGACTCCAATCATAGATCCACCGTCCACTGTTCTTTACGCTGTACAAACAAATGACTAGTGCTCTCTGAGAACCAGGATTCACTGGAATTTCTACCATTTCAGGGGAGAAAAATTATTCTGACTTGGAATGAAACATTGAATTTCAAAATTTCCCAAGACACACCATTTTTGAAAACATTTCATTTTGGGTGAGTCACACCATTTATTATTGTATTTTATATCATTTTATTTGTAATTATTTTGTGACAGAAAACATAAACATTAAAATATAAAAAGGCATATAAAATAAAAAATAATAAATATAAACTAATAAAATAAACTAATAAAGTAAAAATACAAAATAATGCAATAATAAAAATAAATTGCAAAATAAAGTCATTTTGAAAAGGAAAATCAAAACATACCATTCTGAAAAGGTCAAAACAAATAGGATTGAAACAGAACTGTTTGACCTTATCAAAATGATTCATTTCCATTTTTTTCCTAAATAAAATTTCATCAAAGTTGACGTGATCCCATAGAATCTTTCAGTTTGGACTAATCATTATTTTCTGATGGAAAAACATTCGGTGGAAATTTTTCAACCAGCTCTATGCACAACGCAAGATGGAGTCCCTGTCCAAAATTGCTTACACAGAACAAACAGAGCTCAGGAACACGTCAGATAGGAAAAAGTTAGCGAGAGCAAAATAATGAATGTAGCTGGCCAGAACCTCCACTAAATGGAGCTGTGCCAATTGATACCTTCTGAGGATCTATCCCAGTACTTGTACTAGAGGAAGTCTACGAGTTGTAGGCAAATCTGGACATCTGTACATGGATCAGGTAGATATGCTTCTGTCGGGCATTAACATGCAGTTGTCAAAAAGTTGGATTTACTGACCCTGAAGGCAATTTTGTGCCATTAAAAATGACAGTGCACACTGGCACCCGTATTTAATTTCTATATGTTGTTATTGCTTTCAGTTTTTAATATGAGGCAGTGTGGTGTAGATTTTTCCTACTATCAACATAGATATAACTATTTTCTCCCCTTTTGATGCCAGTCCATGTATGGTAGTTTATTAGACCAGCTTAGACATCTGATATAAATTCATTCCTGTAGAAGGGGGAAAATTGGTTGTGCCTATATGCTGCTAAGAACGAATATCTGCGGGTTGGTCTTAGGCAGAGACTGACTAAGGTGAACTTCCTCGGTTTGCATTTGGATGCCTTGCGTTTTATGTCAGCAAAATCCATACAGTTCTTGGCTGTGTTTTTGATGCTCAGTTTCCTTTCAGTTGAGCATTTCATGCCATCACTTGATCAGCTTTTTTTTTAAAAAATGAATAGCACTTAAGTAATATTGCCAGGCTAATACAGTCATTATAAATAGGTTGGATTGCTGAAATATGTTTTCTCTTGACCTTCCTGCAAATGTACTTTCTGAATCATACGGATCCAAATACAGTATCGAGGTGCCTGGAACAGACAGTCATCTGATCATACAGTATGGGTCACTCCATTACTTGTCAGTGGTCTCAGAATATCAGTGCATGCCCTGTAAAATGTAGATCCTTTCTTTCAAATCATGTATCTTGTACCTTCTGATTTAATATAACTTATTACAGCGTATGTCATCCCACTGAGCTTTACAAACTATAGACCATCTGCAAGAATCACCACTGGTATCTAGGCACTTTGGAATGGAATATAACAGCTATTCAATCACCCAGCAATGGTACAGAAGAAATTAGGAAGAGTAAAGGAATACTATATCCATTTGAAACTATATGGAAAATTTAGGGTGGCGGTATGTAATTTATTCAAAATTTGGCTGGGACAGCTGTCCTCTTGGGGGGAAAAAAAAGAAACATGCATCTTTAATGACCAGAAGTGATCAGTGTGACATTTCTACTGTGCATGTGAAAGATGGCACCTCCAGAAGCACATTACCTGCTGGAGGCAATTGTTTCAGTACAAGCTTGGAAAGAAGAGGGTCGTAAGTAAATTACCAGCAGCACTTCATACAGTGTCTTGGGGTTTCCTTGATGGTCTCCCATCAAAGTATTGTCTAGTCTCCCTGCTTAGTTTATGACCCATTGAGATCTTAGCTCCAGGGCATGGCTGCAGCTCTTCTCGTGTTCTCTATTCCAGCCAGGTCTCTTAGGTCTTCCAACTCTGAGTTGTTTTCTGTTGCTAAATCCTGCTTTTACTCTGCTAATAACAAGACCAGGGTATGAACAAAAATCCTGGGTGCTAACAGTCTGACTTTGGAGAAGTTTGGAACTGTTCCAAACTTTTCAGCTGGTCCTGTGCTCTATAACTGTGTGAAGTGAATTCGAACAGTCCTGACCTTTTAGAGAAATTCAGTTCTTAATTTGGATCCAACGATTATGGCTTGGGACAGCCTTTGCCAGTAAATGATCATTTGCACCCTTAGGCCCTTTCTGTTGCAAACTCCCTGTACTTCTAAATGAAGGAAGTTTACTCCCTAAATATTTATACAAACCAGATTAATGTTTGCTTTCAGTTGTGCTGAAGTATAGCAAAATGTTTTCCCGGTTGCTCTGTGCATGGACTCTATCTTTGATTGGGTGCTTTATAAATGAAGATTGTGCGTCACATTATATTGTATTTTATTATCTGAGAAAGCTACTGTCTCGTTATCAAATATATTGCTAGTTTAAGAGAAGAAGACTATAGTTACTGTAACGGTGTTAGTGTAGGAATAATTTTGCTATAGAAATTAAATTTTTATACCATCATGAAGAAAACCAACGCTTTGTGAGTCCTTGGAGAATTTGATTTCTGGCTTTCAGCAGGAGTGACTCAGATATTTAGCGTTGTAGGAATAGACTCTTACTTATTGCAGCTGGATGCTCCTTTGCCCCAAAATTCAGATAAATCTGGGAGACTTTGAGTAAAATATCCTTTCTGAGGTGTTATTTGGGAGAATGTAATTTAATGATGGGTGTAGCTCAGAAATGTTCAGACATCCAGTCCAGATCAATACCTGACCATTATCCAAACTATCTGAAACTCTTGAGTTTGTAAAATTGTGCGGAGAATCACCTGATGTCAGGCTTTTTTGATGAGATTAATGGTGTTTATCACTTCTAGACAGAATGGAACCAAAGCAAAAAAACACCTTTCTGGCAGCAGTTTGGCAGTTATGTTTCTGTGCCTGGCCAGAATAATAAAGATTTGGTTTGCATGTTGGGAAAGGTTCATGTTTGTTCTATTTTTATCAGAATCAATTCACTCTTCCCTGCTTCTAAATCACCAGAAGCATCTAATGATTCATTCTCTGTCAGCAGCATGGGCCTGGTAGGGGAGATCACTCACTCTTTGAGACCCAGACATAGGGTCCCTAGAAGCAGCGAAAGACAAACAGAGAATTAAAAATATATTTACTGTCTATAAAGGCCTTAAGCACGTTTTACTTTAAGCATGCAACTAGTCCCATTGAACTCAATGGTACCACTTTTGCTTAAAGCTACGGACATGTTATATGGGCCATACTATCAGAGCGGATATCAGCAGTGGTGCGGAAGCTGCAGTCCCATTGGTATAAATGAGAGGAGGGTGCTGGCAGAGTGTTCTCTTTGATGGCCTTGTATCTTTGGAAATAACTCTCCCTATGGTCCAAAATAGCCCAAATCTGATGATCTTCAGCACACTATTATTATTTCTTTGTGTTGCAGTTACACCTAGAATTTCCTGTCACAAACCAGAGCCCTGCTGTGCTAGGTGCTGTACAAAACACAGAACAAAATGATAGTTCTTGCCCCCAGACAGTTTATAATCAAAGAACAACATGACAAAAAATGGGCCAGGGGAACGCAAGCAAACAATGAGGCACAACTGAAATGGTATGTTAAAGTCACGTTTGTAAAACTCATCTCTTTTCCCAGGCATTTGAAAATGGAGTGGTTGGGAGGAGGAATTATAAGCTTGGTGAATTGTTTGAGGAGGATTTGAGTTTTTAAGTTATTTGGTTTCAGTGGAGTTGTTAGCTGAAATTGTAATGCTGTACTTAAGCTGTATTTTTAAGTTACCTCAAGGGTGCCTTAAAGCACATGAGGAGGAGTCCTTTTTACCTAAATAAAATGAAAAAAGGCTCAAGTGATTTGCTGGAGCAGGGTCCCTATCTGACTATTTCTCTTCAATCTCATTTCTTTGGAGAGAACTTTTCTACCAGTTGGAAACAAGTGTTGTCTCTTTCATTTTCCTGTTGGACTTGGGCTGTTAACGTCCTCAGCAAATCTTTCCTGATCCTCAGTTCCAAGCACCTTAGAACGAAGTATCAGAGGGGTAGCCGTGTTAGTCTGGATCTGTAAAAAGCTACAAAGAGTTCTGTGGCACCTTATAGCCTAACAGACGTATTGGTCTGACGAAGTGGGTATTCACCCATGAAAGCTCATGCACCAATACATCTGTTAGTCTATAAGGAGCCACAGGACTCTTTGTCGCTTTTTAAAGCAAAGTGATGCTTTAGCTGCATTGATGAACATTTCTGACAGCCTAAGCTGAGGGAGGTGGCATGAGACCATCCCTGAGTACAATGCATAGACCCTAGTTGTCACATCACACTAGGGGATTTTCATTTTTTGTGACTACCCCTTTAGGTGCCTTTGATATACCAGACAGGACAGCACCAAAAGAGGATATTTGCTCGTTGCAGATCCCTTGGCTAGTGTGTGCAGAGTGATTGAATTACGTATTTAATTTATTTCACTGTTTAAATGGTTTGATGTCGGTTTATCAGCTTTCGCTGTAACACCATGAGCCGATGGCAGAGTATCGCAGAAAGATGTATATCTGGAAATTAGCTTCAGTGACTATTTAATTGGTCGATATGAATCAACACTTGTGTGTCTTTCTATCATGACGAATCTCGAAATAAAATAGTTAATGACGTGATCTTTTTCATTCAAAGATGATGAGCTGGAGGCCAGTTCTTGCTATTTACTCAGTGGCGCTTCCGCCGTTGATAGTGAGGCTGCATGTTCACAAGACACAGAACCTGGACTACACGAGGGTTCTTTAGCAAAGATACTCCTGCTAGCACTGATACAGATCCACCACGGTTAGTGATGGTGGACACCTCCTGTGGCTGCCGAGATTTTTGACACCATGTCATTTAGACCTGCTCTGAGCTTGGTGAAACAGGGTATTAAAAATTCTGACAACCATTCCATACTAGTGAGTTATTCTGGGGCTAGCAGCTCTAGGGAGCTTTTGCTTAAAAAACCCCCCTAATCTAGATAAGGCTCTAAACTCTGTCAACATGTAGCCTCAGGGTCATCTAAGGGGTCTCTAAAGAAGAAGAAAAAAACCATTAGCTCAGCACTTTTGCATAGAGAGCTTATAATTCTATTAAGTGCTTCTGAAACCTGTTTTAAAAAAAATGGTAAATGTTGTAAGGGAGGAACACAGTTGTAAATTAAGTAAATAGATAAATGAATAAAACCCAGGAAGGTTAAGGGGTGAGAGCTTTAAAAGCTAACTGGCAGGAGCTTAAGGCATCGATAATAAAATGTGACTGCATGCAAGACGTTCTGGGAATATTTCATAACTCTGTGCTATATTCTTACTAGCCAAGAAATAACACTGGTAGAGAGTAGGGTAATTTCACTCATCACAGAGTTTTCTTGGTAAAGATATTTCATGAACAGGGTAAAGAAGAATGAATTAAAATTATGAATTACTCCAAATCTGGAGTAAATCTATCCATCAGGGAGTTACTCTGAATTTTCACTGGTGTTAGTGAGATCAGAATATGGTCCAGGCTGTCCTAAAAACAAAGTGTGAGACCTGGTTCTATAGTATTGCTAACCCTGGGTATTATGAGTTAGCCCCCAAAAATCTCAAGTAGCTAAAAATCATGAGGGTTTTTAAAAAAATAATAATTTTTTCATTTTGCTTTCTGTTTTTTGAGATTTTCACATACTTGCATAGCTCCAGCTCTTAAATATCATGAGATTCATGATAAAATCTGGAGAGCTGGCAAGATTGAGATCCCTTGTCAGAAGCTGTGATAATAATAACACCTCCTGTCAGAGGATTTCACGGTGATTTATGCTCACAAATGATTTTCGTTAAGCCTGGCAACAACCCTTTAAGGTAGAGAAGTATTTAAAATCCCTATCTTGAAAAGGGGGAAGCTAAGGCATAAAGGCGCTAAATCATCTGCCCGAGGTTATACATGATGTCCATGGCAAATTTGGGAGTAGAACTCTGATCTCTAAATTCTGACTACTGTGCTTTAGTTACAAGACCATCTTCTCTTGTCTTAAGCATTAGCAGGGTGATGGAGAGCCTTGCTTTGCGAATCAGGGATCTCAGAAATAAAAATGAAGATGGGAACAGCAAAGTTTAAAAAAAAAATCATCCATCAAACTTCTTAGCATCTGCCAAAGACAAAGGTCTGAATCTCCGCTAGTGAAAAAATGTTGAAATGTCAGGCACTATATATCACTAGTGAAGCAAGTCTTAACTTGGCTTCCCACAGCCTCCCCTATCATTATTATTATTATTTTCATTGATTTATTCTTGAATCTTGTTTTATTCCTACTGCTACACAGATATGAATGAATAAATCCTTTTGATAAAGGCCTAAGAATGTTGTTGCACTTTAAGAAAGCTAGGAGGGAAATTTGTTTTTAAATCAGCAACATTTGTATGCTATTCACTGTTCATACTTAGTAAAAAATGTATGCACTTGGCAGTTACCCAACTTGTTTCTATTCTTATTCTGTGTTCAGCCCATTCTTCTCCTGGGGACATCTAACCTTATATGTAATTACCCTACTGAGAAAGGGAAGTAGGTATAAATAACCATAACATCCCTAACAACTAAATAGAGTTTGCAGTATGTACAGTTCTCCAGGAGGCATCATCATGTTGGCTGCTGATGGGGAACTTTTTTCCAGGACTGCATTTTGGTTAACTGATGGGGTATATCAGTGCAGATGATGAATTTCTCAACTCCCCTTCCTGCACGGTTGAGAAGCATGTACTGTACATGCAATAGTGATGGACACTAAAATAGTAGATATACAAACAGACAGACACGTAACAGTATATCCTTTGTGAAAATGTACGACCTCTCCAAACAAATGGGATTGTGAAAAGGAGTATGACAGACTCTGAATATCTAACTTTAGTCCTTAATTAAAGTACCCTTCATCTGATTTGGTGGTCTGTACAGACGTTCACTTATTGCTGGGAGAAATGGGTAACTATTTGGCTGCAGCTACTAGGAAGAGCATCTACCTACCCACCCATGGAAGGGCGGTTGTGGTGATTTGATATATAAGCACTGTACAACAATTATCTTTTTTTTCTTTCCCAAGGTTTGTCTAAGTCTCTTGGTCTCATTGAAGGCTACGGTGGGCGTGGTAAAGGTGGGCTTCCTGCTACCCTCTCCCCGGCGGAGGAAGAGAAAGCTAAGGGGCCACATGAGAAATATGGCTATAATTCCTACCTCAGTGAGAAAATTTCACTGGATCGTTCCATACCTGATTATCGTCCAACCAAGTAAGTATCTTTTATTATCATCATCTCAGAACCACCGGTGTGAACAATAAGCCAGCAGTGTTGATTTCCTCCACAGAATCATAGAATGATAGGACTGGAATGGATCTCAAGAGGTCGTCTAGTCCAGTCCCCTGTATTCAAGGCAGGACTAAGTATTATCTAGACCATTCCTGACAGGTGTTTGCTCTTAAAAATCTCCAATGATGGAGATTCCACAACTTCCATAGGCAATTTATTCCAGGGCTTAACCACCCTGACAGTTAGGAAGTTTTTCCTAATGTCCAGCCTAAACCTCCCTTGCTGCAGTTTAAGCCCATTGCTTCTTGTCCTATCCTCAGAGGTTAAGAGAAACAATTTTTCTCTCTGCCTTGTAACAACCTTTTACATACTTGAAAACTGTTGTCATGTCCCCTCTCAATCTTCTCTTTTCCAGACTAAACACACCCAATTTTTTCAATCTTCCCTCATAGCTCATGTTTTCTAGACCTTTAATCATTTTTGTTGCTCTTCTCTGGACTTTCTCCAATTTGTCCACACCCTTCCTGAAATGTGGAACCCAGGACTGGACACAATACTCCAGTTAAGGCCTAATCAGCGCAGAGTAGAGTGGAAGAATTACTTCTCCTGTCTTGCTTACAATGCTCCTGCTAATGTATCCCAGAAGGATCTTGGTTGCTTATTTGCTCCATTATCTTTCTGGGTACAGAAGTTAAGCTGACTGGTCCATAATTCCCTGGGTTGTCCTTATTTCCCTTTTATTAGATTGGCACTATAGTTGCCCTTTTCTGGTCTTCTGGAATCTCCCCGGTCTTTTGTGACTTTTCAAAGATAATCACTAATGGCTCAGATATCTCCTAAGTCAGCTCCTTCAGTATTCTAGGATGCATTTCATTAGGCCCTGGTGACTTGAAGACATCTAATTTGTCCAAGTAATTTTTAACTTCTTCTTTCCCTGTTTTAGCGTCTTCTGAATCTACCTCATTTTCACTGGCATTCACTATGTTAGACATCACTATGTTAGACATACAATCACCACCAATCTTCTTGGTGAAAACCGAAACAAAGACGTCATTAAGCACCTCTGCCATTTCCACAGTTTCTGTTATTCCCCCCGGCACACCTCCATTTATAATGGGCCTACCCTGTCCTTGGTCTTCCTCTTGCTCTTATTGTATTTGTAGAATGATCTATGGTCTCAGCTGATGCTTTCTCCCTTCCTCCTTAACTCAGTCACTAGACAATGTTGTTCAATAGTGAACAATTTAATTGGTTGAGATTAAACCCAAGAGACCGTTTACCAGGACAAAACTTAATATATTGCTTGTAAAATTGTGGGTGGTAATGATAGGAGAGGCCAAGATCCACTCCAGACAGCAGAGGCCTTCCCACTATGGTATCAGACACAGCTTTTCACAGACGTCTGTTGCTCTTTAGAATTGGGCAAAGAGCTGCTTCTTCCTTTCCCTGCCAGCTCCTTAGTCCTGCTAGAGTGCTAGGAATAAACTATTGCTCCTGCACTATGCCTCACTAGCCTTCTAGCTGAGTCGGTCTGATGGGCATCCCTGCAGTGCCAGTCTGCACTGTGCTTTAATCTGCCCAGAGGATTTGCTGTTGTGGGGAAGAGAGGCCCTTCTCTCCCATCACCAAATGGATAGATGAGCCATCTGCCTTTGCTGCACTCCCCAAGCACGCTAGCCCAGGGAATGAGAATTTAGTCCTAAGAATTGAACCCAAGGTAGTGCTGTACTGCACATTAAGTTTATGAATGGGATTACTGTCTCTTTGTTCTGTATTTGAACAGAGCCTAGCACAATGGCATCCTGGTCCATGATAGGGACTCCTTCCTCGGTGCTGCAATAATACAAATAAATAATAATAATCTGATGGGGTTGCCTGTGACAGCAGGGGACTGGACTTGATGACCCAGGAGGTCCCTTCCAGTCTTATGTCCTTATGTTCCTATTAAGACAGTCACCAGACACTTAACTTGTAACACTGCCATTTGGCTTTGCATCTGCTGTCAGCTGCCTCCCTCACCAACTCCATGCTAGTTGTTCAACCACACAGTTGTAACAGAAGGGAGATATGAGGAAATGCCTAACATAGGGGTCAAAAGAGCGATCTTTGCAGGTTAGGTGGATCCAAGTATTATTTTATTTTCAGGTTGAGACTGTGTAGTCAGGATGGGATGTATTAGCAGGAGTGTTGTAAGCAAGGCACAAGAAGTAATTCTTCCACTCTACTCAGGACTGATAAGGCCTCAACTGGAGTGCCATGTCCAGTTCTGGGCACCACACTTTGGGCAAGATGTGGACAAGTTAGAGAAAATCCAGAGGAGACCAATGATTAAAGGTCTAGAAAATATGACATGAGGAAAGATTAAAATAAAAATGGGTTTGTTTAGTCTCGCGAAGACTGAGGGGGGACATAAGTCTTCAAATATGTAAAAGGTTATTATAAAGAAGAGGGTGCTAAATAGTCCTACTTAACCCCTGAGGACAGGACAAGAAGTAATAGCCTTAAATTGCAGCAAAATAGATTTAGGTTAGACACCAAGAAAAACTTCCTAACTGTCAGGGTAGTTGAGCACTGGAACGAATTGGAGGTTTTTAAGAACAAGTTAAACAAACACCTATCAGGGATGGTTGAGATAATACTTAGTTCTGTCTTAGTGCAGATAACTGGCCTGGATGACCTATTGAGGACCATTCCAGTCCTACATTTCTATGATTCTATATTAGAGCACAATTAGCTCATGAGGGAATGCTACTTCAGCACAGATGCTTTTAAATGGAGTCTCTGAATGGCGATGTACTCTTTTTTCCAGATCAAGTTTAAGATTATAGTGATGAGATATTACATTTACCTGCTAAGCACATAGAGAAGAGTAGACAAATGAGATGCCAATCATTTTGTTAAGAGTCTGGGAACAGACATTACTGGAGCTTATTTTTATTAAACTTAATTTTAGATATGTCTTACAGAATGTTCTCTGAAATTGGAAAGCGTCAGTTTGTCTGTGATGTCAGTGAAGGCTCTGATAAAATGTGTCTAGAAAGATTAAGACACAAAAGATATATGACCACATTCCATGTCATTAGGCTAGTGACAAAGAAATTACTTGGAATCTGAAGACCACTGATAATCATGCGAAAAGGAGATACGGTTAAATACATACGGCATACTGGGAAAGGGTTAAGGACTTAATGTCATGACAAGCTGAAGTCCTTTACTTGCCTGCATGCTGGATAAGTTTCAGGTAGCCACCAATGGTTTCCAAGTCCCTCAGAACAATGAAAACAGAAATATTTAGGTGATTTTTCAAAGGGACTGAAGCCGAAATCTCCCTTTGTGAAGGCACAATTTGCACTTCGATATTTGCATCAGCAAAATGAACTGCAGATGCACCTCAAAGGGTCTGCATCTCTAGCTACCTGATTTACAAATTCTACTACACTGAAAACCCCTTGGGGGGGAGCCTTCTCTAACACCTGAATATGAGCTCCTTACACAAACTTTCCCATCCAGAATTCTTACCTCTAGCACAGCTACAGTTAATTTGTGAGTTGAGTTTGGAAATTAATGTTCTTTGAGATGTTAGGCGGGGGTGGTCGCGGTGGTGAATTCATTGACATTTTTAGCTTATCACAACTCCAGTTTATTCTTCTGCAGAAACAACAGTCACATCTGGTGTGTGTTGTTTTGTATTTCCCTCCCACTGAGTTTTTGCGTTTGTTGCATACCGTATATGATTGTGGGACTCGGATAATATTTTGGGAGAGGGTTGATATGGGGCATTGTAGGGTACAGTAATTTTGTTTGTCTCTGTGAAGCATTCCGTAGTATATTTTTGCACTTGGTTCTTTGGGGATTGAGTATCCTGGCATTGTAGGTGGGCGTTTTGTCTGGTTGGGGAGTGGTTATAACTTTGCTAGAGGATTTGGAAATTTTCATTTCCTCCCTTCCCTTCTTATTCCAAGATTTGTTCTCTATTTTCCTAATGCTCTTTTATTGCAGATTTTTATGAAGAGTTTTATAAAAACCATTTAAGTCAAGTGTCCTGGTCTCTGATTAAAATAGATTCAAGTCGAAGGAAATTAGCCTAAATGGATTTAAAATTGCGGCATTAGTAAGGAAAACTGTTTTTAAAAGCCCTGGCTGATAAGCATTATAAAGCAAGTATTAATTTTAAATACAACTGCAAAAACATACTTGGCTCTACTGGAAACTACTTGGCAATTATAATGCCCACAGACTCAAACTATTCATAGGTGGCAATTTGTGCTACTCAGTGGCACTTGTTCTTCCTTTTGTTGCTTTGAGAAAAAGATAAAAAAGGAGTGCATGGCTTTCTCCGGAATAAAAGTAGCTCAGCTCCAGAGCTGGACTGTCCTCAGTTTTAAGAGTTTGGATTCCGGGTTTCACTCTGGATCTCTCTCTGAAGGGAGGGTAATAACACTATTGGATCACATGAGGTATAAAACTGGCTTTGATGCCATGCAAACATCCTCAAGATAGCTCTGGCTGTGAAACTTCAATCCTGATCTTTTGCAACACTGATTCTTCTGATCCCAGTCACCTACTGAGCAAAAGCTGCTGGTCACGTCAATAAAGCGTGCTATTATGAAGTGTAAATTACATCCACATAGAGGATAACAGCCTACTACTTCTGTCAGCTAATGGGGCCTTAGGCTTGAGTGGTTCGAAGAGTCTGTATTTTAGAGCTGAAGGTCTGAGGTTCAAATTCTGATGCTGGTGTGGATTGGTACATCAAGTAACAGCATACATGGTTTTGCATTGCACGCAAGTGAGTCTTGGATAAAACCATTCAGCTCATTTACACCTTTGACCTAAGATGAGATTGGCTTCTAGCCTCATATTCCATCTGGAAAAATTAGATCAGAAGTGTTCAAAGTGCTACCCATTGTGACCCACAATGCCTTGAAATACAGGCCAGTTTTACACTCTCATCATGTGTTCTAGCATGTAACTGGTGCTGAAGGAAAAGGCTGATTGTTTGCAGGTTTTATTGCTGATAAATGCAAATAAGATGTAGCCCTGGTGCTCCTGGTGGATTGCCACTGTGGTGCATTGTGGTGCTAAATTTGTGCACTTCTGCTTTAAGCAGTGATGCTGTGATGCATGAACATTCTGATTTAAGAGAACACAGCACCCTCCTAAATTTACTGGAAAGTTGGAATTGCTAGACTGGATCAGACCAATGGCCCATGTAGACCAATATCTTGTCTCTGAAAGTGGCCATCAGTAGATGCTTCAGAGAAAGGTTCAAGAAACCATACAATGGACAGTTGTGAAACCATCTGCCCATCGAGTATATTTCTTCCTCACCGCTGTTAGTGAGTGCCCTAAACCATATGGGTTTATATCCCTAATTTATATATATTTTTATCCCGCCTAATATAACTATGTGGAGTTCTCATTATCTAGATAAATGTCTAATACCTTTTTGAATCCTAATTAATTCTGGTTCAGTGGTATTTTGGCACGGGAATTAAGACTAGATTTAAGAAAAACAATACCCACAAGTGTTGTATCTGCCCAGAACTGTGACAAGTTGGGTGAAGGTGAAGTACTCCTGCTGTATAGAGTCTCTGAACATCTGTTGTTAGCACGACGACACTGTTAAAGCCAACAGAATATGTTAAAGTGAAGGGGAAAAATCCATAGGTAAGGAAGGAGAAAAAAGTATATAGCTTGTCTTTTTAATTATTCTGAGTATTTCCTCTTTAATGGAACACTTTGCTCCACTGGTGAGCTGCCATGTGGTCCTTGCAGGGGATAGGTAAGGCATGGTACAGATAAACTTGTGTCTTTTCCAATATGCAGCTGTTTGAGCTTGTATGGAGTAGAATGGAATGAGCAGGAGAAGTGGATCATCATCCACAGTTATTTTCTAAGAAATGTCCAATATCAGAAATGTCCAAATATCAGTGGCACTAATTATTGTAATCATTCCAAGTAATGGGTTCAGGGTTTGAGTCACAGCCGTTACCCTCAGTTCTCCCCCTGATTCTGAGTCACCAACACGGTTCATTTCTGTAGCTGCCTTTCTTGATAGTCTGTGAATAATGGGCTCTTTGCCATAATTTGACATCATACGCTTTTATTCCTGTGGGCTTTGCTGCAGCTCTTGGGCTCCAGGCATTTCTCTGAGTGGAAGATGGAAAAAGACACAGAGAGTTTAAGAGGTTAAGGAAAACTTTTTTCTTCGAACTGGCATCCTGGTGAAGGTGAAGCATGTTGCAGTGGGTGTTTTTGCTCTAGCTGCAACTTGAATGCAGATGTTACAAGATTGGTTCTGTGTGCTAGGTATACCAGTGTGTGAATGCGTTGCCATTCTCAAGCAACCCGTCGCCTCCATTTCCCCCTTCAAGGGTCTTTTTAAATAAACACCACACAGGCTTTTTATCTTTCTCCCCAGGTCTCATTTATTGACACAAAACAGAAAACAAAACTCTTCTCTCTCAGTTGAACTTCTGAAATTTTCCCTGCCTTGGCAGGCCGCTCTCAGCTCTGCCGGGCTAGAATCTATTTTTATTCCTGTGGTGTCTTGCTCTCCTTTTTCTTACAAAAAAGTCTCCTCAAGTCTGTGTACTTACCCTCTTAGCAGGGCTCCTCCCAAGCCTTTCCCATCTGTAGTCTCAGTCCCAACTCCTAGGACTGTCTGGAACCTGCTCTTTCCTAGCAGCCTCTGATCTCTGTTGGGGTGTGCCTCCTTTAGTAATCAGTGTTTGCTCGACCCAGGATTCTATTCCTGAAGAGGCAAGCCACCCTGTTACACAGTATTCATTGCCTCATTGATAGTCAGAAAATAAAATCGGGTTTGGATCTGGCTGAGATAGGTAGGATTGAAAACTAGATTCCATGGCAACTGATTTCAAAACATTGTGATGAGCTGGTTTTTAAAAAAAGTAAATGTAATTTTTCCTGGCCAATTAAAAAATAATGTCATTTTTTGCTTTTGTTTCTTCAAATTTCCATCAGCAATTTTTGATTCTTGAAAAATTTCAACTGGCTCTGTAGCTGGTTGAAACCCCCAATATTTTCAACAAGGTTTTGCGCAAAAATCAAATTTTCAATGAAAAATATTGTAGAAAATTTTAAACTGATGAAATTTCAACCAGTTTAATTATCATGCAGTTGTTTAATGCAAACTGTTGATAGGCATTAATTTAACTAAGTGTTAGCTATATCTTGACAGGTTCAAGTCCTCAGTAGGATGGCCCTGGAATACCTCTGACATTCACAACTATGGGACCTCAACGTGCCTTGACATCTGCACTGCCCAGGAACCCAGAAACTGTGACCCCTGTCGTGTGTGCTGGAGACAGAGCCTTTTAAATCTCTGGAACCTGCTTCCACATAGTCTAAGACATACAATGGAACAGCACTTAAACTGTCCCATGATAGAACCCTAGTATTCCTAAGAGCTGGTTGAGATGTTTAAGTTCAGTTAAGAAGAAAGAGAGATACTTCCGTTTCCTTGCTGTGGGGTTTTAGGCAGACACAAGGATGAGTCTTAGTAAAGAAAACACAGTTTGAGTATTCTGAGGAATATATTCCTCAAGGTGTGTTTTGGTTTGGGGTGGGAGCATCAGGCCAACATAGTTATGTACTTATGACTAAAATGAATGAATCTGAAGACCTCCACAAGATTTGTAAGTGCTTCAATGCAGGAACACCCTCCAGCATTGTGGAGGTTTCTGGCTCATATCAGGATGTAACTGTGTTGGGAATTAGGTACATTGGACTCTGGTAAATGGAATTTGAGGCTGACCTTTTAGGCTATAAGCTTTTTTTCCTATCCCTGTCAAATTCCTTATGGGTCCAGGTATCTTATTTCTCTTTAAAGTCAGAGGAATACAGGCTCCAAGAGATTGTTGGCAAAGGACTTTTGCCTGTTACAGCTGCAAGAACACAGGTTCCTGTGGACAATTTAGTTCTGGTGAATTTGGTTTCAGACCTGCATTAGGTATAGATCTGGTGTAGTGGGCAGGAGCATTCTTCTCTTAGCAATTTCTTTAATTTGGTTAATGGATGGAATGCTTCTTCACTTGTATATTTGTGGCATTGTGTCAAGTACTTATGAAACATCAACTGACCCCAGGCTGGATCAAACCTGAGACCTCTGGAGCTAAATGCATGAGCTTCTACTATGGCTCTTAGCTAAGACTGTAGCAGATTCATTAATCGGTCTCGGTACCACTAGATGGGATGGAGCACCACACGCAGGAGGTGTGCGGGTTACACTTAATCAAGTCCTGCCCACGTGTCACAGCTCCTTATGTTTAGCTAGCGTTCATGAGATGAGGCTGAGGGGGAAGAGAGCACATTTTTTACCTTTACTTCATTCAAAATTGCAAGAATGACATTTGCCAGGGAATGGAGCTTCAAGGCCTTTTCATCACAATCTTTGTTGTTCATTGCAAACAATAGAAGGAATTCTCTTGATCTCTATCTCGTTCTCGCATTGTATTATGATAACTCTCATGAAGGTTTTGTGCTACTCTACATGCATATAGCAGCAAGCAAAAGCATTGCAAGACACAGTAATTTTTCTCCTATAGTCAAATGCAATAAAAATTTTTTTTGCAAGGAGTGCAGGAAAGCCTAATCAGGGAGAAGACACCACAGCATTTACAGGATGTAAAAGCCCATTTAATTTTCATCTGGAGCTGTGCAAAACAGGACCTCTGCATTTTCAAGCATCATACACTCAGTCGGAGCAAAGTAAATAGAAGAACCAAGTTTATAGCTCCCCTGACCCCCTCCAACAGCACTGAGGTAGACTGTAATTTGTTGAAAACTGTGTTAAAATTACAAGCTATTACATTACGTGTAATGGCTTTTCTGGTCCTGACTGCAGGCTGGGGGGGTTCTGTAGGGAAGTGTGTGAACTAGGTTTTCAGCAGCCAGTCTGCAAAGAGCCAGCCAAGAGCAAGTTGTGGTGAGTTGTGCATCACTTCCTTACAGAGAAGACTTGCTTTTTCTCCCCATTTTTGTTTGTGCATGTTAGGGTTATGGGTTCTGAGAAATAAAGTAGTGTCACGTCGTAACCTTCCAGAAAGAGTATTTTATGTTCTTATCTAACCATCTTGTGGATATGCTATGAACTTAACATAGACAATGGAAGGAACCTTGGAAAGGTCACCCTAAGATCAAACTGTTTCAGCTTTTGCATGTACTTCTTCCAAATATTTCATAGCTGATCTCACTTCAAGGCATTTCTTGGGGACAAACGGTGGAATCAAATACAAAGCTTTGGCAGAAAAGAAGCAGGTTGGGCATTAGCAACTATAGATTAATGTTATCTAAATGCCGATTGCTACTGGAAATATCAGAGTTGTGTGAGTAGAGCAGGGGTTCTCAAACTGGGGGTCGGGACCCCTCAGGGGATCATGAGGCTATTACATGGTGAGATCATGAGCTGTCAGCCTCCACCCCAAATCCTGCTTTGCCTCCAGCATTTATAATGGTGTTAAATATATTAAAAAGTGTTTTAAATTGATAAGGGGGGGGGGTCGTACTCAGAGGCTTGCTGTGTGACAGGGGTCACCAGTACAAAAGTTTGAGAACCCCTGCAGTAGAGGGATATTTGCTTCTCCCCAATGTATTCTTTTAGAACTCTGGTGATGCATATAAGGAGGGCCACACATTACAGACTTCAGTGCAGATCCTTTGCTGGTGTAAATTGGGGTGGGTCTGTTGATTTCAGTGGTGTCATATACCTGTTTACACCAGCTGAGGCTGTGACCCTTACTTAGACTCTGAATGCTGACTTAAACACTGAAGGTTTTCCATATTTATCCCTTCTCTGTGATTGCCAGAGCAGATTTGCTCCTTACCAAATGCTAGTCTCACAAACTCAACTTGAGATCTGAAAACCAGTATGGGTTCTTTCTTTCTCATGCATCATCACCAGCAAATAATGCCCTAATTTTCACATGCAAATGCAACCAGAAATCTGGAAATCAAAATGTGCTCTATCTGCCTCTTAAATAAAGATGCCACAGTTAGACTTTAGCGGCTTCTTTTGTTGATTATGCATAGGGCACAGAAGCATGCAGCTTTCTCTTAGGTTACCATGTTGGCTCTGCAGCACTGATGCTAATACAATCTTTATATTAAATAAGTAGCAGTATTTTATCTTTGTTCTTAAATGTATCCAAATGTGTGTGCATGTGGAGAAAGTTACTAGATTTTCAGTAATTCCCGTTTGAACAATATGTGCACACAAACTCTTTAAAATATTTGACACTTGTAATTGGTGTTGGTACCACCTGTTTTTCATTTGTAACTTTGGCTATATACAGTAATGCTCGGCGTTAGCTACATGATCTATACTAGCATAGAGTTCTGACGCTTGATTACTTGAACTTGTATATAACCCCATTTAAAATGAATAAAATTTAAAGATCATCACATAACTAGAGGTCTTTATTTCGGGCTTTATAACACCTTGTAGATAAAAACAAATCCTTAGTTTTAAAATCTGAATATAGCAATGGATAGAGAACAGGTAAAAATAAAATGAGCCTTTTTGTTTGAAATTGGGAGTTCATTGTCCAACTTGTACCATTATTTTTCAACCAGAATTTTATACATATGTGTCCAAAGATACTGTATTTAGCAAATCTGTATGTGCATTGCTGCCAGCTACAGGATGGAATCAGAATTGCTTTAACTATGGGTCTTAAGGCCCTCCACTGCTAACAAGTGCTGGAAAGTCTCCTTTAGCTTAGTTGGTAGAAGACTGCTTTTGGAATAAGAACCTCTGGGTTCTGTTTCCATGTCTGTGATGAAATTGTGTGTGGTCATGATGTGCAGCATGAGTAATAACTTCGAAAAGTTTTGGGAAGACATGGATTTTCATTTTCTTAAATATATATATATAAACACAGATATACAGATATCTTATGCACAGTAGATATCACTAATGGTCAATTTTCTGATGAGTACTAGTTACTGACAACAACAAACAATGTTTCTTACTTCTTAAACATTTCATAGCAGAATGGTGCCATGAAGGCTCATATTATCAAAACAAATGTTATTTTTACAAAACATACTATAGAACATTTACTAACAGAGGACCTGATTCAGTTAAATTAAGTGCTTCAGTGCAGTGCTGAATATGGATAGGATTAGCCATGTGCTTGAAGTTAATCACATGTTGATACACTTTGCTGAATCTGGTCCATGACTGGAAGTTACTATATTTTCATAAACAAATACAACTAAACTATAATTGTGAAAATAAATGAACGTATACTTTGTGATATTTAGTTTTACTTTTCTTAAAATTGTGCTTGTTCATTTACTTTCAATTCATAAAATTCAGTGACTATTTTTTCCAGTCATTAATATATTTTGGCAAAATGTGTGGGGGGGGTGGAGGGCATAATTATTGTTGGTAACTCCATAATGACTGTGGTGCCTTCATTACTGTTTTCTACTTGTTCTGCAATAACATAATTATGGGAACATTTTACAAAAATAATCTTATTTTGTATGTTCTGTTTTATACATATTGCTCAGGAGATCATTTATCGGAACATAACTGCTTCTATTTAGTAAATAATGTGCACGTTAAAATGTCCCTATAAACTTGTATAGTTAAATTATAATGCATATTTCAGTACTTCCTTATTTTATAATTTGTCACATAACTTAAAAAATATTATTGTGTGCTGCAAATAAAATAGGTACATTAAAATGCAAATTTCATGGGGAAATCTTTCAAATATATCTTGCTTAAACCTCTAATCTATTTACCTAATTTTTAAACATTTTCCTTATAACATTTGCTAAAGATCAGAGATACAATATTTGCCTGAATACGTGTGTTCTGAATTCTTTAAGCATTCCTATTTTAAGCCATTTAAGAGTATGTTTGTGTGGAGAAAGAGGTTCTACTTTTCCCTCTACTTCATAAATTATGTAATTGATTTTCTATTGATAACTCTTTTTACAAGAAGACGTGCGACTGAATCAGCAAAATGCAAACTAAAATAAACCTCCACATCAGAGAATGCAACATGATTAGGAAAGTCATCATGAATAGCAGTCTGAAGGTTTTCTTTCTTTTAAGCCCGTTCATAATCTTTGCAGATGAAAATGAGAATCAGTTAATATCCTGAGTAAACCTGATATGTGTGCAGAGCAAGTGAATTGAACATTCTTCAGATTGATAGGGTTAATTTACGGAATTATTGTGTATCTATAGTTTAGGGAGAATTCTGCTTAGATTTGAAGACAGCAAACAATAAAGATGCTGTAGTAGTTCATACATGTATTACAGGGGGAGAAAAGTGAGCACTGGATTAGTGAACATAAAACAAGCATGGTCTCACATGCAGACATATGCACCTGCATGCAATAAAAGCCCAGTCAACAGGTTAAAAGAAGATTTGAGCATGATTTATAACATGTATTATATTTCGGCTATTGTGCTTTGCAGTCTGATCATGACAAAAACATTCTGCCCAATCAACTCCGCATTGGATGTTGATGTGTAAGAACTCATCTCCCATGGCTTCACAGCTGTATCAATAAAACATATATGTCAGTGCAAACAAAGTATGTCTATACTGAAAAGGGTTTCCTCCTAATGAAGGACCCAAAACAAAATAACCGATCCAAACATCTTTGAACTCTGGGGAAGTTGTAATCTAGATTCCTGTACTGTATCTGGTTTGGACACTTCTATATCTTGTGTCCCGGTGGTTGAATACTGTTTGAACTGAAAATCTCCTATATTCAGTAAACTCTACTGGCCTCATTGATGTATGTGTATAGTATGCACTTTGTATTTGGTATGCATCAGATATATACCTAACTATTCATTGTATATCCAAATAACAAATATGAATCTGTACAGCCACTGATTCAACTGAGAAGAAAACTTGTCTCTACTATGGCTGGTTAGTCTCTCAGTTACAATGGCACAAATGTGCATGTTTTGTAGTTTTAAAAATGTGTGGGATTTACATAAACGCCTACTCAAGTTAGGCACCTGGGGCCAGATGTTCTAAAGTATTTATGTATCTGAAGATATGAATAGGTGCCTAGTGGGGCACTTAAAGTGGTACTTAACTCATTTAGGTGCTTTTAAAATCCCTGCCAACAGCTCCAAATAACTATTGAAATCTGTACAACCATGCAGTTCTCAGTTCTCTAGCAGCGTTGAGCCAAATTCATCAGTCTAAGTCCTGGTCTATACTAGGGGGGGTACCGATCTGAGATACGCAACTTCAGCTATGTGAATAGCGCAGCTGAAGTCAAAGTATCTTAGATCGATTTACCTCGAGTCCTCACGGCGCGGGATTGACGTCCACGACTCCTCTATCGACTCTGATACCACCGCGTGCTCCTGTGGAGTTCCGATGGGGAGCACGTTCGGGGATCGATATATTGCGTCTAGACAAGGCATGATATATCAATCCCCAAGAAATCGATTGCTACTCGCCGATACGGTGGGTAGTCTGGACGTACCCTAAACATGCCTGGGAAGTAGGATAGTGTTATCCTCATTTGACACTTACTTATACTGAGTGGTAGCCTTACAATACCTCTCCCCTCCACCCCTATGCCTTGCCTTTTTCCTAGTGGGGAAAAAATAACCAGCCAAATTCAACCCGTGAGTAACTTCATTAGGCTAGGGAAGATATTCTGGGTTTACACCTATGTCACTGAGAGCAGACTCTGTCCCAATGGAGTTTTTGCAGGGATGAATTTTGCCTGTTATTTTTAAAACAGGAAAATCAGAGGAAGCATGTTGTCTGAGAATTTAGAGCAAGGAGATCAGGAGTCAGTACCCTTGAGATCTCGTTCTGACTCTGAAATTAATTAATGGTATGATTTTTAGGGAAGTCACTAGACTGCTCCATTCCTCATTTTCCCCAAATGTAAAAGGGGGCGAGGGAATACCTTTTACTAGTTAATTATTAATTAACTAATAACTAACCTTAACTAATGTTTGAGGAGTGTTTTCAGATCCTTGGAAGGTCTGTAGAAGAACAAAGTATTATTATCACCAACCACAGCATTTCCATTTGCCAGCTGTCATCCCAAAGCAAGCTTACACAGTTACCGGTCTCATTAAACTGTGTGCTTTTGTGATGCAATATGGCAATTCAGTTATGACGAGCTGATAGTGATGTATGAGGTGAGGTGCGAGAAATGGAAATTTTGTGTGAATCATGTCAAGACTGGCTTCTGTGGTTTGATTCTGTTTTTTAAAGACTTTTTCGATTTCAGATTCCATGAGGCAACAAATTGAAAGCTTTCCAAGTACTGCTCAGCATCGCCACAGTGGTACAGACTCACCAGTTCGATGATAGATATTAAGTGAATTTATATGAAAACTTCTACAGACACTAGTAAAAGGCAAAAATTAATTTCACCAGTCCTGAAATCACCCTCTAGGCAGTCTAAGGTGGATCCATTATTAGAGAAAAAAATCATCTGTGAACTCAGTTATTTCTTTTAAATGTATCATTTTTATAATACCTATCACAGCAATGGTATCATTCCTCACGCTATTCCAGGCCATGCAGACTTTATAGTCACCTACTTTATACATTTGTCCATACCGCATACAGGATAAGTTACAAAATTACATGCCCACTAGGATAAGAAGTTCTTATAATAATGTTATATACAAATAATTGCACTTTAAATTTGACAGGCAAAGATTCCAGCAGTTGTATATTGATCTGCACAGCAAAGAGGCAAGGAGCCACTTTTCACTAAACTCCCATCAGTATCAAGTGCTAACCTAGAGTAAGTGAACTGGGATTCTCAGGCACCATATTACATTTAAATGACGTGATGAATATCTGATGTGCCCAACAGAGAATGTCAAAGCTTAGATTTGTTAATTGACACTTCCATAGATCTCAAAGCACTTTAAAGTAAAAGTCTCAGAAAACCCCTTTGTGTTCAGTCAATATTCTTCCCACCTTACTAGTGAGTACACTAATGGGACACAAGACCTCTAATAAACTGAGCCAGGGAGCGTGTTTGACAGTTCAGTAGCAAAACCAGGAACAGAATTTGGAAGTACTGGCTCCAAGACTTAAGTGTTGCAGCCCAGTCCTGAAAGGTGCTGAGCGCTTTCATCTTCCAATTAAGTCAAACGGGAGCTGAGGGTGCTTAGCTCTCTATAGCATCAAGGCACATTTTTGTAAAGTATTGTACGCAGACCTTCATCAAGACCATTGGCTATTTTAAGTGCTTATTTTCAAAATAGCATCTGTGTGTTCAGCTATTTTCTGATGGAGCATTTTGCATACTTCTTTAAAAAATTCTCATCTGTAACCCCAGTCTGAGAATTAAAAGTTGTCTAGTGATTTTAGTCTGGACTCGTGGGTTTTGTTCCTCTGTTCCAGTGACTTGGGGGTTAACCACTTAATTTTTGTGTGCCACAGTTTACAGGGCCAAGAATGCTAACCTCAGATGGGGGCTTGTGGCACTTAAATAATTAATGTCTTAATTAAAGGGGATGAAGGTTGCAGTTAAACTCTTGAGTGAGACTCTGGGCTTGTCGATACGCCAGGAGCTACAGCAGCGCAGCTAACGAGCTGTAGCTATCGTACTGTCATGCCAGAGTGTAGACACTTCTTACAGCAATTGTGAAAGGTTTATCTCTGTCTTTGCAGGTAATCTAAGATAGAGTGACGGAAGCATTGTTCCATGACCCTTGCTGTGTCTGCCCTGCGGCTTAGGTTGGCATAGCTGTGGTGTGCAGGGGTGTGAATTTTTCACATCCCTGAGCAACATAGCTATGCCCATCTAAACTTTAAATGTAGACCTGTCCTCAGAAGATGTAAGTTCAATTCCCAGCTCTGCCACAGACTCCCTGTGTGGCCACGGATAAGACAGTTTGTCTGTATGCATCAGTTTCCCATGTGAAAAACAGGGAAAATAAATCTTCCCTACTTTATAGGGATGCTGGGAGGATAAATTCATGAATTCCTATGAGGTACTTTGATGTGCTGATGGGGGCCACCTATGGACAGAGATTGCTGAATAGTGGAAGAGACTTTGGCAAAAGTGCAGGTATAATTAATAATACATCTTTTTGCATAGAGAATGTTCTCTTCCTTCATGCATTTGTTCATGGTCAAGTATAAATCTATATTAAATTATGATAATTTCGGAGAGAATTCCACCGTCAAATCTACAAAAGTTCTGCAGGGAGTTCTTTATTGCACTTTACCTTACTCTTGCATTTTAACAACAGATGTTATTGAGAGACGCAAAGAGAGGCATACAAAAATTATGAATTCATGAACCTGAACTCTCTTTATGCCATTGGACCAAGTTTTATAGAAAAACTACAAAAGACGCAGCCAAATAGTTCAGCACTTCCCCAGTTTATCGATGTTCTCAAAGACAAAAAGTTACAAATCATTTATTCCAATAATCAAAAGAACATTTGCCCAATTAAATATTCAAATCTTTAAACCTCCCACAAGAAAGGAATGTGAGATGGTCCAAAAAAGATACTATCTTCTGTTGGTGAGAGAGACAAGCTTTCAAGCTTACAGAGAGCTGAAGAAGGCCTCTGTGTTGGCAGGAAAGCTTGTCTCTCCCACCAACAGAAGTTGGTCTAATAAAAGATATTACCTCAGTCTCTCTTAATCCTGGGACCGACACGGCTACAACAAAACTGCATAGAAGAAAGGAATGTCAGTAAAGGATATGCTCTGGATAAGCATGTTAGGATGATTTATTTTGTATGGTGGCCAGCAAAGAAATGATTAATAATTATATTTCAATGGCTAGCTGTGTGCTAAACATTTTAGAAAATTGAGCCTCTTGGTTTAGATACTGAAATGAGTGAGGAGTGCTTTGAAAATCTGGACCCCAGCGACATATTTCACTAAGAGAAATTGAAGACAGCCAATGCGGAATGAGTGGTATATGACTGGCCAGCCAGACTTTGACACTTCTAAGAATTGCACTGTTTCTGGGGAAAATCTTTCCATCTGCTTGGTGCTGATGAAGCAGCACAAGGAAAAGGAGGACAGCAAGGGACACGCTTTACCAAGGAGGGACCCTTTTTTGTTAATAGCCTTTCTCCTCTAAGGAGATCTAGTTGCTAAAGCTGCATGCTTTTCTGTTTCCTGCTCTGAGAATGACTTGCCATCTCTTGGGCAAGTCAATTAGCCTTGCTGTGCCTCAATTTCCTCCTCTGTAAAATGGAGGTAATAATTCATGCTTCACTGAGTCTTAAAGTTGCACTTTCTTGTTAGATCCTCAGAATGAATATTCTAATTTGCCCAAAGTACCAGTACTCTCAGTATTTAGTATTAGGTAGCAATTATTCTAAGTCATTGTCATGAATGCATGTGCACATCTGGTGAGCTATCATATGATGGACCTTTACCTGCAAATGTGGGGTATCCTCTCCCCTTTTGATTTAATGTTTCCACAGTGTTTTGGAATTTTGGCATCCTAGCTGGTTTTTCTGTTGGGCACTGACTCTAGAATGCTTGAATGCTGCTGTTTACCACTGAGTGTAAATGGTTTGCACAATGCTCCCAGTGCTTCAATAGAGAATGCTTTGCAGATGATTTCTCCTCATGGGCAGGGCTGTGTTCATTTCTCTTCCATTGGAAGGATTGTTAAATTTGCCTATAGCCCCAGAATATGTGGACTGTTGTAAACATTCCTAATTCTGTTTGATGGAGTCAGGGATGCTGGCAGCCTGCTGGGTAGGTGAAGAGACGAGGCATGGATGTGTGTTTAAATAAAAAAAGTTTGTATGTACAGTATATACAAAGGTATTAAAATGTCATGGCTTGTATGGGTGTGTTCAGGGATGATACATATTTGGTGCCCTATGCTACTTTATGGGATGGGAAAATTGAACCATGAATTTTCTCACCCTGCCCGTTGCTCCCATCTCTTCCTTGCCTCTGTGGTAGAAGATTGGCTGGCTTGTGAGTTACTGAATCAATATGGGGCCATAGGGTGCAGAAATTGCAGTCCCCCAAGTAGTTGGCCTGCTTGGGAATTGTGACACTAGTTCATAGATTCATAGACTCTAGGACTGGAAGGGACCTCGAGAGGTCATCGAGTCCAGTCCTCTGCCCTCATGGCAGGACCAAATACTGTCTAGACCATCCCTGATAGACATTTATCTAACCTACTCTTAAATATCTCCAGAGATGGAGATTCCACCACCTCCCTAGGCAATCTATTCCAGTGTTTAACTACCCTGACAGTTAGGAACTTTTTCCTAATGTCCAACCTAAATCTCCCTTGCTGCAGTTTAAGCCCATTGCTTCTTGTTCTATCATTAGAAGCTAAGGTGAACAAGTTTTCGCCCTCCTCCTGATGACACCCTTTTAGATACCTGAAAACTGCTATCATGTCTCCTCTCAGTCTTCTCTTTTCCAAACTAAATAAACCCAATTATTTCAGCCTTCCTTCATAGGTCATGTTCTCAAGACCTTTAATCATTCTTGTTGCTCTTCTCTGGACCCTCTCCAGTTTCTCCACATCTTTCTTGAAATGCGGTGCCCAGAAGTGGACACAATACTCCAGTTGAGGCCTAACCAGCGCAGAGTAGAGCGGAAGAATGACTTCTCGTGTCTTGCTCACAACACACCTGTTAATGCATCCCAGAATCACGTTTGCTTTTTTTGCAACGGTATCACACCGTTGACTCATATTTAGCTTGTGGTCCACTATGACCCCTAGATCTCTTTCTGCCATACTCCTTCCTAGACAGTCTCTTCCCATTCTGTATGTGTGAAACTGATTGTTCCTTCCTAAGTGGAGCACTTTGCATTTGTCTTTATTGAACTTCATCCGGTTTACCTCAGACCATTTCTCCAATTTGTCCAGATCATTTTGAATTTTGCCTGTCCTCCAAAGCAGTTGCAATCCCTCCCAGTTTGGTATCGTCCGCAAACTTAATAAGCGTACTTTCTATGCCAACATCTAAGTCGTTGATGAAGATATTGAACAGAGCCTGTCCCAAAACAGACCCCTGCGGAACCCCACTTGTTATACCTTTCCAGCAGGATTGGGAGCCATTAATAACTACTCTCTGAGTACGGTTATCCAGCCAGTTATGCACCCACCTTATAGTAGCCCCATCTAAATTGTATTTGCCTAGTTTATCGATAAGGATATCATGCGAGACCGTATCAAATGCCTTACTAAAGTCTAGGTATACCACATTCACCGCTTCTCCCTTATCCACAAGGCTCATTATCCTATCAAAGAAAGCTATCAGATTGGTTTGACACGATTTGTTCTTTACAAATCCATGCTGGCTATTCCCTATCACCTTAGGGATATCAGCCAGTGTCCTGTCTGTAGTGGAACCCAGTACCAGATTCTTCATAAGAATGTGCAAACAAAATTCTAGTGGCTAAGTTTGGAATAATTGTAGAAGTGTCTCATTAACTTCCACATGTTTAAAATTGGCTTATGCCCTGCAGCATGAGGATTTATATCACTTATAATTAAATGTAACTCTGGATGTTCTTATTAATCATATAAATGTCAAATCTCTTGAGCTCACTGGTATCTAGTGGCAAGGAGTTCCACATGTTAACGAAGCATTGTTTAAAAAAATATTTCCTTTCACCAGTTTTAAATTTGACTGTCTTTCAGTTTCATTGCTTGACCTTTTGTTCTCTTAATAGTAGGTTGTGTAATTCGGATCAACCAGTCCTTACAATCAAGAGTAGATAGTGATTGAGTCCTAAAAAGGGGTTGGAGAAGCTGTTCAACCAAACTTTGGCCCCTATCAAACTTGCCTCCCTAATTACGGAAAGAATTTTTTCTTAAACTCAACATTTAAAAATGGTTTCATAACATGGCAAAAATGTAGTAGAGTTAGGACCAGAGTCTTACATACCATAACCATACCAACATAAGCAGGAAGAGGGGAGGTTATGGATTTATATGTGGTGCATTGACAACAACATTCCAGATTTGCATTGACATTTCTTAGACTTGCCCTTTGGTTCAGAACTCACTAATGCTGATCAGTCAGTATTTGAGATGTCAAGAAAATGAGATATGGATGCAGGGTTGGAGAAGAGCTTTGCAGAAGGAGTCAGGCTCAAGTGCCTTTCCTATGGTTCCTCTGCAGAGTTGAAGCTTTAGGCCTTTGAGAGCTCAGAGTGAAGATGATGAAATCTTTTGATAGCCTCAGTGGTGTTACACCTCAATTTTCTATAGTTCTGGGTACAGATGAGCAAACTGGTCCAGAGAGAGGAAGAACTCATGCAAAATCTTCAACAAACCCAAGCCAGAAACATTGTGGTTTTGTACACGCTTGCAGATGTGATTCCAGAGATTCCAAAAGCTTATTTTGTACTTAAAAGCATCTCTGTGCTTCCTCTTTACAGCAGCAACAGGAAGCCCTATGATAGGCAGCAGACTCGATCCACGTCTCGCTATTACTAGGAACATTGACAGATCCTGTTCTCATAAAATTCCCAGCCCAAATTCCACAGCAAAAAGGTACAGAAAAGAATCCAAACTCCTGGATGCTTAGCAGAACCTATTATTGAATAAATACTCTGATGTTCATCGGAGTCTAATTTTGTGTTCAGTTATCAGCATTTTTATTCTGTTTCCTTACAAGGAGTAAATAACGCAAGCAAGGACCTCTCAACATATACCAAGAACACTAGACCCCAGTCTCGACCCCACTTTACATACAAGAATGTGATTTTTTTAATACAAAAAATAGTATTAGAGTGTTTTTTCCCAGGGGTGGGGAGAATCTCTCTCTCTGCTGCCCGCTGAGCTGAGCGCCAGCCCACTGGCTAATTGTCCCTCCAGTTTTATCACCTTCTGTGTGGGGTTGAGGAGCTTAGCCACAAAATGTTTGACAAGAAAAACTAAACCTAGCTTAGTACTCGACCATCCCCAAGTTCTCCAGGGGGGCGTTCCTGCCCTTCAGGATTGCTTTCCAAGCAGTTTCTGATTCATGAGTTGCTTACTGCTTGGGATCTAATTGTTCTTCCCCGGTGACTGCTCCAGCTAGCAGACTCATCTCTCCGCAACTCTGCAAGCGAAGCTTGTTTTAGGCAGAGCTCTGTCTTCCTTCCAGGCCAGCTAGCCCTGAACGGAGCCAGGCTCTCTCTCCTTTTATTCCCCCTCCAGGTTTGGCAATGGCTGCAGGTACAGCAGGATGGGGCTAACTAGCGTCATAGGATCTCGTTAATCCTTTCGCTGCTGGTTGGAAGGCCTCTCTGTCTCATCACTTGTTTTTTATTTAAATAGGATAGTGGCACCTGAGAAGCCCATTTAAGGATCAGGGCTCCCTTGGAGCTAAACAGACAAATAGCAGGGTCGGCAATCCATTCCTAAGATTGTTCACAGTGCGTGTATCAGACAAGTTGCAATACGAGGATGAAACAGACAGATGGATTGGATGTGGGTTGGGAGTATGACGAAATAATCTCATCCTCAGATTTCTACTTGTCTAACCAATGCAGGAAGGGAGTGATTTTTTGGGATCATGGTAGAGGTAGATTTTTTGACACAGGCAAGATATTGCACCTAGAAGACAGAAGATAACTCTTAACAAAGTCCCAAGTGGGGCCATGTTAAAACTTAGACTAGACGATCATAATGGGCCCTTCCGATTTTAAAATCTATGTATATATTATTAGTATCTCTAAAGAACCTCCAAAGACACTTTGTTCTGGTAAGAAACCAAATGTTTTATAGTTATTGAAACCCTAGCAAATTTCTGGACTGCAGTATTAGGCTGGAAATATGCAAAAACAGGCTTTATCATGATATTTCCTCTTTCTGATTAGGTCCAGAATTACCATGAGAAGATCCTTTGTCATGGTATTATAGTATTTTCACTGCTGGTCCCACAAGAAATACCATATAGATACATAAACTATAAATAGAGAGAGGGGCTCATTCCCGAAGTAGAGCCAAAATCCAAGATCTGGACACTCCTGTAAACATTAAATTCCAGATCTGGGGTTTGGGTCCTGATTTCACTAACAAGCTGAACCAGTGTCCCAAATCCAACTCCCACTGACCTTGGGAGCATTTCAGATCTGGATCAGAATTTTGTGGCTTTGTCTGGAAATCAGACAATTGACTCATGTCCAGGGATTGTGTTTCTTGTATTAATATAGTACTCTAAAACAGTGGTTCTCAATCAGGGGTCCGGGACCTCCTGGCAGCTGCAAGCAGGTTTCAAGGGGTCCATTGAGCATGGCCAGCATTAGACTCACCAGGCCCCAAGGTGATTGCCCTGTTTACTATCCCCTAATGCCGGCCCTGGCTTTTATATGCAGAAAAACAGTTGTTGCACAGGTGGGCCATGGAGTTTTTATAGCATGTTGCAGGGGGAGGGATCAGAAAGAGAAAGGTTGATAACCCCTGGTGTAAAAGATCATTTTGATAGCTTGAGCATTCTTGAAATGTTGCAGTATTGTTGACATTTCCCCCCAGGCACTGTTCATTCTGCTCTTGGTTAGCTTCTGAAAGGACACTGGCCATTGAAGACTCATTCTTCTCAATTAATGAGAAGCACAACAGATCTTTCATATAATGCATTTCTCTGTTTTTGAAAGGGGCTGAATTTTCTTATAACAATATAGTTATATCTGCTAAGGCGACAATAAGTGCATCTCATGCTTCGGGGCATAGTCATGTTCCAGGTTGGCAGGGAATTCTTCTCTCACCCTATCCATTACAGATATTCCAACTTCCTCTCATTATCCGCCAGTAACGGCCACAGGTCATGGCAATACTCAGGTTCTGACAGACTGATGAGCTTATAGGGTATAGCGGATCCTTTGCTCCTACACTAATATCTCAAAATGTGCAAGAAATATTTCCCAAACCACAGCGTGTAACTATACTGAGCCGCATGGTCTGCATAAATAAAGCATGGAGCTCAGATCAGTTCCTTTTTACTGCAAGTGCTAAGAAAAAAATAAAACCGCCTCCAATGTAATGTTAAAAGCAGCAGAAATAATGAGGGGTACAAGTTCTCCATTGGCCACTCCAGTTATGGCTGAGCTGAAGCACTGTGGTTTGGTTTTTTAAATTTTTTATTTCCTTCAGCCCCATGATAGAAAAAAAGCACTAGGTGTTTTCTTGAATGAACACATGAATATTTGTTGACATGTCAGTCTGTCAATAACAAACCATCGCCGTGTACCCTAGAGGAGGAGAAGAACAATTGCACGTGGCCACAGGGCGAGTGCTACATTTGAACCAGCTGCTCCTTGTGCCAACAAGTGAAGGCAGAATGCTGAAAGAAGACTGATGCTTAAGTTTGTTTTAGCTGCTTGGAGATTTTGTTTTTGAATTGTTACTTTGCCTCCTATTGTGGCTGCAGCCATGGCCACATGAGAGCACTGTATTTATGGAAAGACCTTGCCTCCTGCCAGGTTGCCTTATGAGGATTTTACTATTATGCACATTAACGATCCTGGTATCTGTTGTCCCCATCTCTATCCATTTGTCCTCCATAATCAGGGGCAGATGGAATATGACAGTAGTGTTGCAGGGTGAATGTAAATGAACAGTGGGCGAACCTTAAATCACTTGGTTTGGATGTTTCTCGAATCACAAACTGAGCGGGTTATACTACCAGAATAGCCTGTCTTGAGGAACAACAGTGCAGAGTACGCACAATTAAAATAAAGCATTATGTCCATATCTCTCTGTCTCTATCCACTTACATGGTTTATTGTGTATTGGAGGACACAGGGGCAATTTTTTAAATCAGAAAATTGCTTTAGTTCCGTTTGATATTTTGAGGATCAATTCTTGTTTTAGCCCATTGTTGATGCATTTTAGAAAGAAATGCTTCCCAAAAGAGCTGTTCTAGCATCTGTTTCTGTTAGATGATCTTATGTTCCCTTTGGAGAGGCTGCATCAGCTAGGGTGAAGGCAGTTGTTACAATGGAAAAACAGATTTATTTTCATATGAGGTGCTTGTTCTACTAAAGAAAGTTCACGTATAAACCATCTGGCAATTGTCTTGCTGTGGAAATCTTTCTGATTTTCTCCCTCCCATTTCAGAGCATATACAATGCCTGTTGTGGCCTAAGAAACATGTAGCAAAATTAAAAATAAAGTAATTGATCCCAAGAGTCAACAAACTTTAAACTGTATGTCATAGAGATTGTTACATTCTTTTTGTTTAATCTGCCCAGGATTCATTTGATAAATAAATACTAATTATATTGCAGCTAACATTAATGGGTGTTCTAGTCTAATCTCTCGCAGATGATATTGAGAATGACCCTTTGCATGGGCTGGTGCCCTTTTCTTTTTCTTCTTTTCCTTTCCCCATTTACTTTAAGGAAAGCAGGAGGGTTTGGTGAAGTTACCTAAAGGAGTTAAATAATCACTTGTTGTATTCTCTGTGGGTATATATGTATAAAACGTTTCAATATGTAGAAATGATTGGCTAGATCTTCAGGCCCTCTTAACATACTGGCACTTCCCATTATGACACTTCAGGTCAGATTTTTGAGAGAGCTCTGCATCCAGTGTGTTCCCATCATGCTGAGTGCTTTTTAAAATCTGGCCCATAATAATGCAGCATTATGGTTCCCGGTAGGGGGCTAGGGAATGGAGACTTGTTAACTGAACTTTTTCTGAAACTCAGTGGTTTAGTTTGCTTTGGGTTGTTTTGCACAACGATCCAGGTCAGATGTCATTTTATACCAATAGGCTCACTTAGCCCTAGTAGTAAGTGGTTCTGCATAGTTCACAAGGGCAGACTTCGTGTCCCAGGCTCTCTCTTTTTTGGTCCTATGGTGATAGACCCCTCCTAACAGGATTCATAAGGAAGAAGAAGATAACCCTTATTTAGAGGGTCACCGAAAGACAAGTGAGAAGGGATTAATTACCTGACTGTCCAGAGCTTCCAGCCATTGGGAGGCTCCGAAGGCTTGAGTACTCTTGTTCATCAGAGAGACCTTATTATTAGCCCTGTCAAGCAATTAAAAAAAATTAATCGTGATTAAAAAAGCCAGATGCATTAAAGATTCGTATGTCCTTTCATGCTTGGACCATCATTACAGACGACATATGTCCATGCTGATGATGGGTACTGCTTGATAATGATCCAAAGCAGTGAGGTCCGACGCATGTTCATTTTCATTATTTGAGTCAGATGCCACCAGCAGAAAGTTGATTTTCTTTTTTGGTGGTCTGGATTCTGTAGTTTCTGCATCGGAGTGTTTCTCTTTTAAGACTTCTGAAAGTATGCTCCACACCCTGTCCCCCTCATATTTTGGACAGCACATCAGGTTTTTAAACTTTGGGTGGAGTGCTGTAGCTATCTTTAGAAATCTCACATTTGTACATTATTTGCGTTTTGTCAAATCTGCTGTGAAAATGTTCTTAAAATGAACATGTGCTGGGTCATCATCCGAGACTGCTGTAACATGAAATATACGTGTCAGAATGTGGGTAAAACAGAGTAGGAGACGTACAGTTCTCTCCCAAGGAGTTGAGTCACAAATGTAATTAATGCATTATTTTTTTAACGGGTGTCATCAGCATGGAAGCATGTCCTCTGGAATGGTGGCTGAAGCATGAAGAGGCGTAGGAATCTTTAGCGCATCTGGCACGTAAATATCTTGCAACGCCAGCTACAGCAGTGCCATGTGAACACCTGTTCTCACTTTCAGGTGACATTGTAAATAAGAAGTGGGCAGCATTATCTCATAAATGTAAACTAACTTGTTTCTTCTCACGATTGGCTGCACGAGAAGTAGGGCTGAGTGGACTTGTAGGCTCTGAAGTTTTACATTCTGTTGTTTTTGAGTGCAGATATGTAACAAAAAAATCTACATTTGTAAGTTGAACTTTCACAATAAAGAGATTGCACTACAGTACTAGTATGAGGTGAATTGAAAAATACTATTTCTTTTGTTTATCATTTCTAGAGTGCAAATATTTGTAATAAAAATAATATAAAGTGAGCACTGTACACTTTCTATTATCTGATGTAATGGAAATCAATATATTTGAAAATATAGAAAAAATCCAAAAATAGTTAATATGTTTCAATTGGTATTCTATTGTTCAACAGTGCGATTAAAACTGCAATTAATAGCAATTAATTTTTTTAATTTGATTTTTTTAGTTAATCGCATTAGTTAACTGTGATTAATCGACAGCCCTACTTATTATATATCACCTTTGTACTCAGTAATGGACTTGTATATGGTCACCTGTTTGCATCCTGTGATGAATGTGTTACGATTGGATAGGATCAAAGGCAGCATTAATTTAATATCTGCTGTGTCTCACTGGGACACTATATCCTGCCTTTGCAGGGGAACAGATTTAGATCTCTTCCATTTCTGACTACTTTAATCCTGTTCATCATGCTCCTGTTCACAAACTCAGGAGTAGCTGTTCATGTAACACAAACCTGCGGGTTGTCAGTAAAGAACTTGGGTGCAGAGTGAAAACCTCCCGGCTCCAGCACAGAGAAAAGTAGCCAAATACATGTTTAGCCATAAAAGTAAAGCTCATTTTGAGCAATTAATGCTGAAACACTGCGAGGTACTTATGGAACTGCATAAAAACTCACGTACAGATGTGAAGTGCAGAGATGCCAGTTCAAGTTGACACTCGAGTAGAATGTTCCCATGGAAGAGAAAATGCATAAGAAAGCCAGCAAAGAGCATTGCAAACATTTGCTAAAGCTGTTTGACCATAGATCACTAAATTCCTTTCCTTCTGGCAGGTCCCAAAAACCAAACTGAAAGAAACACACTAGTGCAGCTTAAGAAAAAGGCAAATTCCTGAGCATCCATTCATCTTAAAGCTAAATCAGAATGGAGGCTTTACTTTGAATTATGGAGTCAGAGGCTTTTGCCATGTTGAAAGAACATTTGAAAAATATATATAGAAAAAAAGAAGTCTGTGTCTCTGTAATTCTCTCTCTCTCTCTCTCATCCCTGGTTTACCCAACTGTAGTTAACTGTACCTCTTAGTTAGCCATATTCCCTGAGGTTCCTTAGAGGGAAATTTTCCCCAGTTGCGCTGGCTATATTTGGAAACAGGAGACTAGACTATATAGGCCACGGGTCCAGTCCAGTGTGGCAATTTCTATGTTCCTAAAACACAGAGGGCTTTGCCTGTAATGTAGAGCAGAGATGGTACATGGGGTCTGCAAGAATATACAACTTTACACAGTCGTAAAGCTTGATATATTGCTCTTTACAATATTTTGCATGTGTGCTCAGCTTCTAACACTGCAGCGTGCATCCTGTTAACCCAGTTTCCTTTTGTGTCTTTTCATGCTACAGGTGCAAAGAGCTGAAATATGCAAAGGATCTGCCCCAGATTTCCATTATTTTCATCTTTGTGAATGAAGCATTGTCAGTGATCCTGCGGTCAGTGCACAGCGCTGTTAATCACACACCAGCCCACCTCCTGAAAGAGATTATCCTTGTGGATGACAACAGTGATGAAGGTAACGTAGGCTGAGCTCTTTTAAGAAACATGGAGCACTTGATCCCCAAAAGGTCCAGTAGGATGTTTGTTTTTCCCCCTTGGGGAGTAAAACCACATAAAGAGGTTCAACGCGATAGGAGGACAGTGGCTTCATGATGTGAAGAACTGCATGCTTTGGAAGATCAGGTGCTGTTCAGCGTACAGTTCTTCCCACCCCTCGGCCAATGTCCATTCCATCAGCTGCAGTGGTATAAGCAGAACCAAAATCAAACCTCAAATTAGACTTCCAAATAAATTTGCAGGCAATCTGTATTCAAGGAGAATAAAAGGAACTATTTCAGTGAATTGGAAGGAGGCTAGATAGCATTAATTAATTATTATTATTATTATTACTGTAATCACTGTCAAATGCATAGTAAGCAGCAGTCCCTGCCCCCAAAACCTTAAGCTCAGATGCTCAAAAGTACATTGGAGACTAACACCTATTGATTTCAATGAGAATTAGGCTCCGAAATACGTTTGAGGATCTGAGCCTTACAATCTAAATGTAGATAGCATGATCTTATGCATTGAATACCAGCCTGGGACTCAGGGGACTGAGGTTCTACTCCTGGGTCTGCCACTGGCCTTGTGAATGTCCGTGGGAAAGCCATGTTCCCTCCCCGTGCCTCAGTTTTCCCATCAGTGAATGGGGGATAATGATACTGACCTCCATTTGTAAAGCACTTGGGGACTTATGCATGAAAAGCACTGCATAAGAGCTAGGTGGTGGTGTTAATAATAATAATAATAATAATAAATACACAGGCAAAGGGTAGAAGAGGAAACAGAGAGGAAGTGATCTGCCTGAGATTATGCAGCAGATCAGAGAATAGAGCCTAGGTTTCCTTGTGGCCCATCCATGGGACCAATCTGTTCTCAATTTCTCTTGATACACTTTCTCTTCTTGCCTTTGAGATTCTGAGTCTATCTGGATTTTGAGTTTTTATGGGGGTTCTATGCCGGTATTTTCAAAGTCCAAATTATTCCTCCATCCTGATTCTAATTATACAAATTATAAAAATAGAAAACAATCAGATAGCGTTCAATTTTTAAACATTTATTGTTTTTTAAAAAAAAACCTTAATAAATACTAACAAAGGGTTAAATCATCAGTATCTATTGCATAGGCTGAAATAATACAAATAATTATGGGCTGTACATCCTGTGATACATTACAACTGGAAGTGAAGAACCGGGGGGATGATAGCTGATTTTTCATTCCAAAGAAGGCTGAGAGATTCCATTTAAGATGTGACAAGATAAAGCTGGAATAAAGTAAGCATCTCAAGCCTGTAAAAATAGGCACTACAGTAATAAGCACCACAGAAAACTGATGAATTATAATAATTGCTTGGGCTCGGGGAACTGTGGTCAGAACCTCAGCTGATGGAAATCAACATAGCTTCATTGAAATCAACAAAAATCATTGGTGATTTACACAAGCTGGGCATTTCTCTCCTCATCTGACCAATAAAGAAAGGTGAAGGTGATTTGTGTTTGCAGTCTTTGGTATAACCTCTGTTTTACAGGGGGAAAAAATCTTTGAAAATATCAGAATGAAATCCTGCACATACCCCACTAAGTTACTCTGCATTGGCTGGATAGAGAGTGAAGTATGGCTTAAAGGAGAACCCATGTGTATTAATTATTTAGCTTCAGTAGTCCCTGCCTTGTGCAAAGAAATATGCATCTAAACAGTCTCTGTCAGCCACTCAGTATGCAGCACTGAAGCTAATATTGCAACAAATGCTATTGGTAAGCTCTCGAGACATTTATGAAAGGAGTAGGACAATGAAATGAATCCTTTAAAAAACCGTTACTCCCTTGAATAGCAGAGACCGCAGCTGGCAATGAGAATACAAAATTAATAACTCTCATTCTTTATCTGCTGCTGAGATTAAAAGGCACCATCTTCACTGGCATCTGCTCTGAGGAAGACTGTGCTAGCTCAGGCAGTGCTTTCTGTGGGCAGGTCAGATGGTGGATAGAAACCGAATATTATTCAATATGTGGAGGAAATGCTGAGGGAGGGCACAGACTGAGTTTGGTTAACTTTAGTGCCCCTCAGAGCTTTAGAAAGTGTTGGCTTGTTTCACTGTACATGTTTGCTGCTCTCTCAAAGCACTCCGATATACATCAGATCCCTCTGCAGCATTCCTCAGCCGGTGTCACAACGGTAAGCCAGATAACCTTTGACTCTGCCTTCCTGCAAGATGGCAAAATTATAATCAATTATACAAAGCAACGTACATACCGGAGCTCCACTTGGGCTACTGATTCATGCCCAAGAAGCCTCAGTGAGAGAAAAGAGTTACTCATAGTAAGAGCGACATCTTAGGGTTCACTCTTCTAATATTACAAACAAATGGATATTATAAAATGAGTAAGGTTCTGACAGGGAAATAATTCCACATTCTAAACTACAGGTTATAGTGAATAATGATTAATTCTCCAGGAATCCTAGGAGTAAACAGGGGTCAGAGTTAAAGTTTTCAGGGTATGACTTTGTGGTTGAGTATGGCTGGTTTGTTGTTGATGCTTATGAATGGGCAGATTGTATTTCTGAGGGGCTGTGTGAGAAGACGACATGTAGGTATGCAGCTTTAATCGCTGACCTAGAGATCTTGGATGCCAAATTTCAGATACCTCAAAGGAACCTGATTTTCACATGGCAGATACTCTGAGCTTCCTGAAAATCAGGACCCTTTCAGCTAGGCACCCAAAAACTGAGGAATCTAAAATCAGTAGTGGCTTTCGAAAAGTTATGGTTCGTCTTCCTGGTTTTCATATTTTGGAGGAGTGTATGTGTGTGTCTTTATAAAGTACAAAAAACCCTGCATATCTACATTAAGATGGAGTTGAGGTTGAGAGTATATCTTAGTAATTTAAGAGTAAAAGACGTTACAGGGATGTTTTAATTATCCCAAAATAACAACACCCAGGAAATTTAAAATTAAATTTAGAATTAAGATTACATTTAAAAGAAATCCCAACATGAAAAGGTAAGAAACACAGTTCAGGCACTCAAGCATCCTTAACTCTGCCTTATAGGTACACCATCCAATGGTTTGATGTTTGTGGTTCCAGATTAGAATAAACTGATTTTTAAAGACATATTAGATTTTTCTTCCTCCTTGCATCAGTACACGGTGATATATAAAATAAATATCTCAAACATAAATTTATACAAATGTATTACAGAGATATATTAAATGTAACAATTCTTAATGGATAGACCTGAATTGTAAACATAGAAACTCAAATGTACTGCAACAAAATGTTACCCCTCTAAAGGCAAATGATGAGAGAGTTTCAGTTTCGAAACTTTTCCCCATTGAAAGTCATGGTATACTTTTATGTAAAGACTTGTTTTGTACTTGCCTTTGTTTTTTTGTCGCTCTGGTTTATAATTGCAAAGACGCTACACCACTTGTGTTTCTGAGCGATAACACATTTCCTAGGTCGCTGGAGGCACACAGAATATGCCCCTGAGACAATATGCTATCTCACAGTCACACACCTTGTCTGAGACTGTTGCTTAAGCATAGCCTGCCTTTCTGCTGTCTCTCTCTAAGTGTTTTTAATCTTTAATAATATCTCTTTGAAAAGAAAACCTCATACTATAAAAGAAAACTCCAAGATAAAAGGCTACTTAAAATATCTAGGTACATTCAGTGATCCATATGACTGGTTGTAATTTACTTCAGCGTAACAATATTCGCTGTGACTGGATATATCATTATCTTGCTCCTCAGCTCATTTCAGCGATAACAATGCTTCCTATGTGTTCTCTTGGGAGCTGACTGTTTTACAGGTTTGGAAGAAGAGTGCATTAAAAAGGGGAAGGTTTTAATAGACTTACATGAATGTAAGAGCCTTCCAAGTCTTGTGAGGCATCAAAGTTGCCTTAGCAAACACAAATCCCAAAGTACCTCAGATCTTCTAATTAACAAGTTGTTTAATTACAGCTACTATTACGCTGGCTAGATTGTGGCCAGGTTAGAATTGTGCTGACCTGACCAATGTACATAGGGGCATGGCAAACCATTTGGTTTGTATCCCTCTAGGTTTTGCTGTGTGTTGGGATCTATTGAACCCAAGGCATGGTGCATAATACAGCCTAAGTCACCACATTTTGCACAGTTTTATCCATATGTTATAATTCACTCGCTGGCAGCTGCTTCTCTTTCCTTAGCTTCACCTAAAAGGTACACAACTAAATGTGGAAACTCACAGTTTTGCACATTTCCAAGTCTTGTTACAAAGGTCCCCCCCAACTCTAGTTCAGCAATAGGTCAGCCTAATCAGTTAGATGACCCTTCTCGTCCACCGTGTCTACTGATCCTCTGTGCTTCTTGCACATTACTTTGGCTGAAAATCAAACCAATATCCTCATAGCCAAAATCTTTGGTACTAGCAGATGAGCCAGAAGTAACCTTCTCAAATGCCTATGTAACTGGCCAAGCCTTCTGTATTATCAATTCCAGTTGATAGTATAACTGATATCAGCTGGAAGGTAACAGCTGGAGACCACGGGGTTACCAAAAGCTTTGGTGGCGCAATAAAATTACCAGTGACAAACATAATCTGAATATCCAGCCAGACCATTTTTTTAACAGAGCAGCAGATATATTGGTTTCTAGGGCTTCTAGCTCCTGGGACTCATCTTCCACTAAAGATTAATTGAGGCAGATAGGAATCAAGAGATCATTGAAATGGAGTCTACTGGCATGTTTACCAGGAGTGTCCAGCTCAGCTTGAAGTTGCTCATGAAATATCAAATACCAAAAATTCACCTCCTCTTGTACTAATACTTATCACCTCCAACTTAAACGTGATTTAAAAAAATACATGGATGTGAGCTGGAAGAGAATCCATCCAGCCCTCTTCAAGGGAAGAGCGGAATGGGTACCAATATGGAGAATAGGGTTGGAATGGAGATGCGTACTCTGAACTCCATCACAGTGTCAAATTTGTCGCAAACTACCCATCTGTAAGCCATGTGAGGTCCACATACTCAAATACCGTGGTGGGGAGCTAGATGGTTAGATAGCCCAGTAATTAGAAAAATGGATCTGGAACCAGGAAGCCCCAGTTCCAGCGCCCACCCTGCTCCTGATTCACTTTGTAACCTTGGGCAAGTCATTTTGCTTCTGTGATCCTCAGTTTACAAACAGAAATAGTGAAATGGATATAATGCTAAAGTGTCTGATAGAGATGCTGTGAGCCTTAGTGTTTTTGTGACGCTTCTTTAAATCTTCTGGGCGTCAGTGGTGATGTGGAAGGGCCAAATGTTATAACGAAGTGCCCAACAGAACTGATCAGAGCTGCAGTCAGTTCTCTGAACTGTGTGACGTTTTCTCCCCTACTCTATTTAGCAGGAAGCCTTGAAAATAGCGAAGCCCAGGGCAGGGTAACCAATTTATGTGAATGACAACTTCATAGGGGAGGCTTCCCCCTCCCTCCCTCCCTTTGTTGAAGTCATCTAATTTCTGTCATGCTATTTCTGAGCTCAAAGTTATTACATCATGTGGCTCTGGGCTACGCTACAAAGATGCAATATTTTGAGATAAAGCAGCTCTTAATTTATGTAACAGAGAATAAATTTGCTGCTACTGACCTAAATGCAAGAGCCCTCTGGATTCAGAGCCTAAAGCTGCATGTTCTGACAATGCCGTGTTGGCAGGAATTAAGTTGTTTTCCTTTTATGCTAATATCAGTCACTAAAATGTTTGCTGAACCCAACAAATGCAAGATAAAATTAGGAGTAATTTACCATGATTTAGGTTAAGATTATATGTGAGAGTGACTTCTGATTTACAGTCCAGCAGAGTTTATCTAGAAGGAATGGTGCAAAATCAACCTCTGCAGAAACTGAGCAGTGAGAGCTTCACAGATCCCAGGTGGGTGGTAGGCTGCAGTTGGTCGCCAATGGGATGGACACGGCTGTGTATTTAAAAGCATGTGAGGGTCCCAAAATCTCGGATTCCTACCAGCCCCTGCTCACCTGGAAATCTGGATCATTGAGTGAAACTGTGGCTCCAGTGAAGGCAATGAGAGTTTTGCCATTGACTTCAGTGGGGCCAGATATTCACTCCTTACACTTGTACCTAGGTCCTACCCGTAAAACTTATCTTTCTAATGAGACAAACCAGGGATGGGCTGAGAGTCGAAATCCAAAGTCTAACCCAGACCTGAGTTTTCCTCCTTGAGTCCCATCTCAGTATGGACCATCAGTGTTAGCTGCAATACAGTTGGTATTTATTTACCAAATGAACCCTGCACAGATAAAATAAAGAAAGAATGTTGCATTGCACGTAGGTCTGTTCTTGCAGTTTTGCCAATCCAAGTTGTTTGTATAAGCATCTTAGGTGCTTATCTGTACCAAACTAGAACTCTGAGCCACTTGAGGTTCATCCATCACTAAGAATATGTCTACTTCACAGCTGAGGATGTGAATGGGAGCTCGAGTACATGTACTGAACTAGCTGGGCTCTAGCGAACTTGCTAAAAATAGAAGTAAGGGCATGGTGACCTGGGCTTCAGCAGTTTGGTTTCATGCTGAGTGGCTCAGCATGAAACCAAAGTTGCCACAATTATATATGTATGCAATGCAGATGCTTTGGGTTGCAAGGTTTTTTTTCCCCTTCTTCCCCATTTCAGCATAAAAGACAGAGACTCTACCTGAGGGAAACGGATATATGAGGAGGAACAATGCCAGAAAGACAGTCATGAAAGCACTATTTTTATGTGCTTGGAAGAATGCGCATAAGACGAGGGAATAGCTGATCCCATTTTCTTTGACTTCTCTGGCTAAGCATAATAGATAGAGTTTACTGTTTACTCCTCTGTTTTCCGTTGCTATGTTTTCTTAAAGTAGTGACTTACTTTGCCACGGATATTTCAGCAACTGTTCTGACCTTGTGTATTGCATTAACAGTGATTTTTCTGAAAGGAAGTGTGTGTGTGGGGGGATGGGAATAGGTCAATAGGCCTTCCATAGGAATTCCTAGACATGCAGGAGCATTGGCGATAAGGTAATATGATGGAGCCATTAAGCCTTGCAGAAATGTCGATCATTCTCCAGCAATTTGTTTTAACAGTATGATGCCTGCAGTCTGTCTTGGTACATAATAAAACTTAGCTGTGATATCACATTTTTCATCAGTAGATCTCAAAGTGCTTTATAAAGGATGTAAGTATCATTTTACAGATTGGGAAACTGAGGTGCAGAGAGGTGACGTGACTTGCTCAAGGATACCAAGCAGAGCTAGGAACAGAACCTGGATATCCTGAGTCCCAGTCACTCCTCTATCCACTACATCACCTGGCCTCCCTTACATGGCATGTTTTCGTTGCCATCAGAATTGTAAACTAATTTTGTACAATTCCCAGCCCAATAGAGGCCTGTCTATGATTGTTACAAGGGAGCAGAAATACCAACAACCATATCAAGGACTATAGCTAGTATTGTGCATTTTATTTTAATTATTCTGCATTCGTTTATTTTGTGGACAAATCAGATATATTACCCCATGTAAGGTTTCATGGGAGCGGGCAGAATTTCTGATACAGTCCTGCATTCCTCTTTTTCTGCAAAAAGGCAGAGCATTTTAAAAAAACAAATGAACAAATAGGAATTCAGTAGTATTCAATGGAATATACTTTGCAAATAAGGGTTTTAGGCCCCTAGCCTGAGTGGTTTGCATGTTATTAACTCAAAACCAAACCTTATGTTGAGAATCAAAAACACTTGCTACAGTTTTCCCTTTTTTTGCAGGCAGGTTGTATCTGGGGCTGGAAGCAGGACTGCCAAGTGTTTCTAATTTAGTTGGAAGCAGGAAGTGCTGGAAATCTCCCACGAGAGTCTAGTCTCATGAGACTTCCAGTCCAGCTCTACAAACTCAAGAGTTTTGGTCCCAATAAGCAGAGCTGGCTTTATGCCAATTCCCCTGAATCAGGCCCCGAGCCTAAGAGGGCCCCGCGCGCTAAAGAAGAGCGCCTAACTTAGGCGCCTTTTTAATTTTTTTACTCACCTGGTGGTGCTCCGGGTCTTCAGCAGCATTTCGGCAGCCAGTCCTTCAGTGCTGCGGAAGATGTGAAGCAAGTGAAGGACCCACCACTGACGTGCTGCCAAAGACCCAGACCGCCACCAGGTATTCAAATCGGGCCCCACACTTGCTAAAGCCGGCGCTGCCAATAAGGCGTGGATAAGCACCCAGACTTTGGGGTGCTTTTCCGTAATTGAACTGACACTCCAACGTTCAATATATATTTATTTATTTGTATGATTCCATGTGCATACACCAGAGATCACTTTTACATTTCCTGTCTTTTATACACCACAGGCATCAGAAAGTACTAATAAGTGTGGTACCAGTAGTGAGTCTAGAAACTTAGAGCCATTATGTACTCAGCAGTAGAGCATACGCTGCCTTAAACAACTTAATTAAATGATCAGCAGTTTCCCAGTAAGTAGATGTACTTATAGCGCATAATATTTAGGCTCTGCTGAATGAAGCAGAAATCTCTTCATTGCTATAAATAAAAGTGGAAGGATTTCAGGTAGTCCAAGGGCAAAGTTTGTATGCAACCAACACGGATATTGATATGGCAAGGCTGAGCCACAGGAAAGGGAGAAACTGAGGGGTGCAGTTTGCAGCAATTTAAACAACACCGGCTGATTAAACTGGTCGACTGATCTCATTTTGCAGTGTTCACAGCAATCCACTCAAACCTACTGGAGGCAATATCTCTAACATCAGCTATAGTAGTTCTTTGATTCTATTAATGGTATCAGTGACATTTTATTTTATAATAAACAGTGCCCCAAGTACAGCAGGGAAGTTTACCTGGTCTCTTGCTACTCTGTGGAGCCTTGTCCCTTCATATTTGCTCTAAGCCTCTCAGTTTTTGCTAAGAGGACAGAGTGATAAAAAGCTGGGAAGCAGAGCCAGAGATAGTCCAAAGAGAGGAAATAACTGACGAACTAAAAGGTAAAATACATTAAAATCGCATTTAGGAGAGAGGGGAAAGCCAGTAAAGATTAAGATTAATTTTCTCCACTTTTGGGAATTACTTGACACAGGAGAGTTTGGAAGGGAGATGACAGAGCCAGGTTATGATTCCTTCATCCTGTTGGTTTGATCTGCACCAAACCAGTCCCAAATGCAGCATAAATCAGAGTAGCCTAGGTACTGTCCTATCCTATGCGAGCAGCTGGCCATGATCCCAAAGACAATGCTTCTGACACACCTTCAGTGGCTGCATAGGAGACAGTGAGACAGGCGGATATTTACACCATCTGTGTGGTGGCCATACACCCACATTCCAGCTCATTGGTGCTGTCAGAATGTCACAAAGGAACTAGTTGGGTGCAAAGAATCTGGTCCCAAATTTACAAACATGTAATTAAAAAGGAAACTGTGTGAAGGGACTATCCAAGACATTAATGGGGGTTAAACAATTGCTCAGAAATTAGGAACAAAGATACAGGAGTAGGGGTATAATTTCAAAAGTGTCTAAGTCCCCTTTTCAAGAGGCAACTAGGCTCTTAGAAGCTCAAGACTCTTTAGAAAATGGTACTTAAGTGCTTTAGTCACTTTTGAAAATTTTGCCTTAGATGTAACACAATAGCAACATCCTGGTCAAAGACGTGTGTGTTTTGTCCTTTTATTCACTCAGCTGAGCCTTCTAACAGCTCCCTGAAATTCCCTTTTTCCAAATTAACATTGACTAGGCCTAAATCCTTTACTCACTGCATTTCCTACTAGCCGCTTCTCTAAGGTATCCCATTCCACTGAGCTCCACCAGGGTTCACCAGTGATAAGAGTTGATTAATACATACATTCCCTATGGAAACTGTTGCTCCTTTTGAGTTGGCTCTCTGCGTTTTCTCCTCTAGAGGAATTGAAGGCACCTCTGGAAGAGTATGTCAACAAACGATATCCGGGGCTTGTGAAGGTGGTGCGCAACCAGAAAAGAGAAGGCCTGATCCGAGCTCGTATTGAAGGTTGGAAAGCCGCTACGGGCCACATCACTGGATTCTTTGATGCCCACGTGGAATTCACTGCTGGGTGGTAGGTATAATAAAAAAAAAAATCAGGTTTAATGATTTCACGGTGTGGTTAGATTATAAGGGAATAAATCAGGCGTGCTGAAAATGTATAATTTAGCATGGACATTCTTGCAAATGTGGCCAGTAAATTAATAAAGCTAGATACTTCTTTCTACCCCAATGTACCCTGGATTGGTTGAGGCACTACACTGCAGAACTGCTAAAGTCTCTGTTTTCTGAACTCATCTTACCCCCACTCACATTTATTTTGTTCATATCAGTGCCCCCTCCTTGACCTGAGTGAATTCTGTAAGCTAGAAAGACGAGGCAGCAGGGAATTGAAAAAGAGAATGGTTCCAATGTTATAGACCTTTCTACCTTCCTCTCTCTGGAGAAGGTTTATGTTTAGTATTGGTTTGATTCTTCTTAAATCGAAAATAAGTTCAAAAGTGCAAAGATAGCAGAAAGTATTTCAAAGGGACTCTTTCAGAGGGATTGATGCATCTAGAGCACAAAGTATCAGAGGAAATTCTATTACATTTCTAAGTCTGCACAACCAAAAGGTTCCATGAATGAGATTTTGCAACAAAATGTGTTTTAAAAAAAATTGTGTTCTATGCTTAGAATATTGGAGACAGAAGAGGCTAATGCACATTTCATTGTGTGATCTGAAGAGAGAAAAGAAAAAATCATGTTATATCACCTGCAAATAGAAAACACATTCTGTGTAGAGTTATCACATTTTTCATATGAATAAGGACATATTCAGAAGGCTGTATCTATCACTGGTACCTGTATTCTCATCTAAATGCTGCAGTGATTAGGGTGCTAGCTTTTCAAAACTGGATTATATGCATGTGTACGGGAAACTATAATTTACTGAACTCACTGCTGAAGCAGCTTTTCCTATCAGTAAGGAATGAGAGTAGCGGATTGCTCCTTTGACTGCATTATGAGCTTGAGCTTGGCAGACATTGAGCATCCTCACCTCTCACTGATTGCTTAGATCACTGGCAGAATGAGCCCTGTCTGTTCAGTGGTGGTTGTTTTTACAAAGGGGAGACTGACCCAAAACCCCAGTTCTGAATACTCTCAGCTGAAGCAGAAGCAGGGTTCCAGATCAGAATTTTGTGGCTTGGGTCCATGTCTGGTTTTCCATGTTCATATTTCAAGGAAATGCTGTTTGGGTAGCAGCACAGCCTTGCCTGTATTTATTTTTATTTCTTACATTTAGAGAGACATTTTCAGAAGTGAGGGGGTGAGGAGGGAGGAGGAAACAAATTGCAGCCAGAAAATTTGCCTGCACCCACTGCAAATATCCACTTGTAGAAGCAAGTCGAGGATCTCAAGGGCAATTTAAGCATTCATATTGGGAAATCTGATCGCTGTTGGGCTTCCTAAATTTCTCCAGCAAAGTGTGCATGCACCATTGTGTGCAAAGCAGGTAATTGTACTCCCAAATGAACACTAGTGTGCAATTAGCCATTCTGCATATACAGATATTCACTGTACACATTCTGACTTTGTTGAAGACGGTATTGAAAAACTAGCCCTTATTCACTACATTGCCTGGTTTCATACCTTCTTGGTTAAAATGATGGGAAAATGCTCTTTAAAACACAGCTGAATTCATGTTTATAACACTTTGTAACCACATTAACCCACTCCAAAATGGATTGTGTTGTCTCTGCATGAAAGCTCAGCTCTGGAGGGTCTCGTAAAGCCTTCATACCTTAAATTCTTCCTGGTTTGTGAAATTGCTTCTTTGTGTGTACTGTGGTATTCTCCACTGGGTCCATAAATTTTGCACAGGAATATTCAATTGCGTAAGAGAGAGCCTAAATCCTAACACATATGGGTATGTTGCTATTTGAATTCCATATACAGCAGCTGTCCCCTGTAGCCTAATTGATATAGTTCCACATAATTGATGTGTCCATGCTTCTCCCAGGCAGGAAATCCCATGAAGTGGAAGCTCAGAAACTTCTAAAGCCTCCCTGGGGCTGACAAAGCTGCATTGCAGACCTTAAAAAGTATCCACTTAATCTCAGGAAAATGAAGAACTTTCCCTTACCTCTGGTTTTTGTGTTCACTTTCTACTTTCCGAGTATGTTGATAAGAGAGTGGTGTAATGGATTGAACACAGCACTGCAAGCCAGGGACTCTCAAGTTCTAATGTAGGCTCTGTCACTGAGGCCTGGTCTACACTAAAAAGTTAGGTCGAAGGAAGTTTCCTTAAGTCGACCTGTTAATGTATGTATGTACACTACCGGGTCCTTTACGCCGACCTAAGTCTCCACTAACATTGACTTCTGTAATCCACCTCTGCGAGAGGCATAGATCTTAATTCGATTTTCATGGGTCGACTGTGAGGTAGTGCAGGATTCAGCATTGTGTAATTCGACTTAATTGGCCTCCAGGCGGTGTGCACACCTGTGACTGCTCTGCAGATCATTCTCAACTCTGGTGCACTGCAGCCAGGTACGCAGGAAACAGCCCCTTCCCTGCTAAAATCCTGGGAATTTTTGATTTCTCATTTCCTGTTTGGTCAGCATTGGGAGCGTGCCAGCTTGAGCACAGCTAATCATGGAGACTACATGCCCCAAATGCTCTCTAGCCTGGTCTGAATGGGAGGTGGTGGATCTCATCACAGTGTGGGGAGAAGTCTGTGCAGGCAGAGCTCCGATTCAGCAGAAGAAACACTGACATCTATACATCTATGCAAAGATCGCTCATGGAATTGGGGAGAAGGGCTATACGAGGGACACATAACAGTGCCATGTGAAAATAAAAGAACCTCGCCAAGCATACCAGAAGGCAAGGGAGGCGAACAGTCATTCTGGTGCTGAACCCCACACATGCCAGTTCTACAATGAGCTGCATACAATTCTCCAGGGTGACCCTACCAGTACCCCCACAAGCCATGTGGACACCTCACAGGTGAGTGAGTCTAGGGGCAACAAAGAAGATGATATGGTGGATGAGGAACTGGAGGAGGAGGAGAATGTGAGACAGGTGAGTGGTGGATCCATTCTCCCCAAGAGTCAGGAAATATTTTTAACCCTGGAGCCCTGTGAGTTGCAGGACATCACGGTGGCTGACTGTGATGCCAGTGAAGGCGTCTCTGGTGAGTATACAGTTACAAGCAAAGTCCAGTTAAACTTTAGCTGGCGCCCACATTTGGTGGTGTTGCATGTTTACTGTGAAGAAAAAGTGAGGTGCTGTGGTTCTCTGCTTACAAGAGGCTGCTCCGGCTATGCAGAAGGTAGCCCCTAGAAAAGACTCTTTATGTGGACTGGGATAGCCTGGGAATCCTCCATGGGAGGAAACATTCCTGGAGGTACTCTGCAATCCTTTACAGAAATTTCTGGGCAGCGCAGTCTTATTTCTTCCACCATGATAGGACACTTTCCCATGCAACTCCTGAATGAATTCTGCTGGTATCATTGTGGTACACAGCATAGCAGCATAAGGACCGGGTCTATACCATGGCTGGAACAGAAAAATGGAACATTGAAAAGTTGCGGATTCTGATTATGTTATGGCTTGCACCTAGTGTAATAAGGGGTTTATTTTTATGAAAACGGTCTTGCTATGGAAATATTTTATTCATGTACAATAGCTCCTTTATTTTTTCCCATGACTGACAGCTGGAAATGTGTCCTTCGGCGTGTCATCAACACCTGAAAGCAGACTTTCGCTGATTAGAAGGAGGAGAAAGAAAAGGCGGGAGGACATGTTCACTGAGATAATGAACACCTCTGGGACAGCTGACACAGAGCTGAGAGCGTAGAGGATTTCACTGTCCGAGAAGTTGGACATGGGCAGGGAGAGCAAGGAAGTTTCAAATGAGCAAGAGTGTGTGGCACAGGATGAGATACTTCGGATTATGACCAAGCAGGCATGTTGAGGTGTCTGGCTGAACTGCAGGAACAGAAGCAGGAGAGTAGAGTCCATCTGCAGACCCTGGTGGACAGCCAGCCAGCGAGCATCGTCTGGCACAGAATCCCTCTCCCCAAAGCGTTCCCTGAGACATGGGAGAAAAGTCCATTATCCCTTTTGCTTAACTGAGGAGGAGGGTACACGGAACAGAAGGTGCCCATTCACAGACCTTTGATGGTCTGGAATGCGGTATTATGTTACACAGCTGAAAATGTTTCTCCCATTCCAATTTTACAACCCCTTTTCCCCAAGGTTTCCTTATTTTTCTGTTTTCCCTCTTTACTTACGTTTGTTAAATAAAGTAAATGGATTTGAGAAACAAATCTTCTTTATTGAGTAGAAGCAGTGGGCTTGGGGGGTAGGGTTGGCTTTACAGGGACAGTGATACAAGCCAAGTGAAGGTTTGGGAAAGCACAGTGCAGACAAGCAGCTCATGTTACTGTGACTCATTATTCAAATGGCTTTTCAAAGCCTCGCAGATACGCAGCGCCCCTTGCTGTGCGCCCTGGTATCTGGCTGTTCAAAAATGGCTTCCATGCAATTGGTCTCAGTTGCCCACCCCTGCGGAAAATTTCCCCCCCTTTTTTCACAGATATTGTGGAGCACACAGCAGGCAGCTATAACCACGGGGATGTTCTCCTCAGTAAGGTCCAACCTTGTTAGTAAACTTCTCCAGCGCCCTTTCAAACGACCAAAGGCACATTCAGCCACCATTCTGCACTTGCTGAGCCTATAGTTGAACCATTCCTTACTTCTGTCCAGATGGCTGGTGTATGCTTTCATGAGCCATGGGAGCAAGGGGTAGGCTGGGTCCCCCAGGATAACTATAGGCATCTCAATGTCATCAATGTTCATTTTGTGGTCTGGAAAGAAAGTCCTGGATTGCAGCTTTTTGAACAGACCCAAGTTCCTAAAGATGCACGCATCATGAACCTTTCCCGACTATCCTACGTTGATGTCGATGAAATGCCCCTTTTGATCTACCAGTGCTTGCAACATCATTGAAAAACATCGCTTTTGGTTTAGGTACTCTTTGGCAAGGTGGTCTGGTGCCAAGATGGGTATATGCGTGCCATCTCTCGCCCCACTGCAAAACCATCCACTATGTCCTGCACATTCCCCAGACTCACTACCCTTCGTAGCAGAAGTTGATTAATGGCCCTGCACACTTGGAGCACAGCAGCTCCCACGGTTGATTTTACCTGCTCCAAATTGATTCCCGACTGACTGGTAACTGTCTGGCATTGCAAGCTTCCAAATAGCGATCACCACTTGCTTCTCCCCTGTCAGAGCAGCTCTCAATTTTGTGTTGCTGCACTGCAGGGCAGGGAAATGCGCTGCACAAAGTTCCTGAAAGGTGGCTTCCATATTCAAAAGTTCTGCAGCCACTGCTTGTCATCTCATACCTGCAAAATGATGAGGTCCCACCAGTCAGTGCCTGTTTCACGGGACCAGAAATGGCTCTTAACAGAGTGCAGCTGCTCTGTGACTGCCAGCAGCAACTGTTAATTATTTTTTTCAATGGCTTGCAGCAGGGCTGGTTGCAGGACATTGCTATGTTCCATACAGCGGACCCTATTTCTGCTCTGGAAATACTGCAGGAGAAGGCACGAGGTGTTTTAGATGCTCACAACAAGAGTGCGCAACTGAGCAGGCTCTTTGCTTCTGGGGTTATGGCATATGCGCAGCAGTTTTAAGGTGCGAAAATCACTGAGTGGTTTGCCGTTGAGCACAGTGCACCATGGGAGGCTGATGCAATGTTCCCATTCTCCCTGCAACAATATTTTGATCCCATGAGGCATTGCACAAACTTCCCAAAACACACGGCGGCAAGTTGCACTTTGGGATAGCTACCCTTGTGCATTAGTGCAGGCATTGCTAGTGAGGATGCACTTCATCGAGACAATAAGCATGGTGTGGCCATGTACAATTGTCTTAATTAATTCAGAGCCTCGAGGTGAAATTAGATAGTTCAACTTAATTTTATAGTGTAGACAAGCCTGAATAGCTGTGTGGCCTAGTGCAAGTTACTTAACCTCTGTTGGCTGGATTCTGCTGTCCCTTGCATCTTTATAACTCCAAAAAGTCACTGGAATTATACCATCTTAAGTGAGAGCAGAAATGGGTCCTTTTCCTTTGTCCTGTCCTACAGGGGTGCTGTCCGAGCTAGCAGAAGCAAAGCATTCACTATGGATATGTCTACACTGCAGATGGAGGGGTGATTGCATGGGCTTCAGCGCGGGCTGGCAATGCCAGTACAGATGGAGGATCCCTGGCAGACTTGGATAACGCACACTGAGCTCCATGCCACCATGCCTTTACTGCTATTTTTAGCCAGCTGGGTAGATTAAAATTAGCACAGGTATGCCAACCTGTCCTGCAATCACACCTCTGATTGCAGCATAGACATAACCTAAAGCATTGCTGTCAGGTACGTGGGTTGTTAAAGTGCTACTGTGTCCATCTGTGTTGTAACAGCAGTTAAAGCCCCTTCTCTGTTTCCTTCTTTTTGGCCTTTTAGGGCTGAGCCAGTTCTGTCACGAATCCAAGAAAACCGGAAAAGGGTTATTCTTCCGTCAATTGACAATATCAAGCAGGACAACTTTGAGGTGCAGCGTTATGAGAACTCTGCCCATGGATACAGCTGGGAGTTATGGTGCATGTACATTAGCCCTCCCAAAGACTGGTGGGATGCTGGTGACCCTTCACTGCCAATCAGGTATGTTGTGGAGCCGGGGACACATTCAGTAATCAAAGAGCCAGTGATTTGGAATGACTGGAGGAATAAGGAAGACAGCCCAGAAATTGTGGCACTGATGTAATAGACTGAGAGTAGAGTGTGTGTTCATATGTTACCGTGGTGACGGATTTCACTTTTCCAAGGGGAGGAACATATTATTATTTCACATTGCATCCATACTTAGGGCACCAGTAAGGAACCAGAACCCCATTGCACTATACAAGCACAGGTTTTAATTGTAGATTTTAAAATGTCACTTTACGAGAAAGCAATTCAGGTTATTATATTTATTGTTAAGTTTTTAAATTAATGGGGAATCAGGTTATTTTTCTCATATAATTTAATTTGTCGGACAACGTCTAAGCAGCTACAGGACTGTATTTACCTGCTACAGTATATTGCTCTTTTATAATGTGCTGCTATGGACTTGGGTGCTATGGGGGTGTTACCACCAGGCATATTTTGCCTGCTGTTACAAATGTAGGCATGGGAAAACACCTACATTTTATCTCAACTCCAAGAACACAATATCTAGGCCTATAATCTATTTTCTTTAAATATGGCTTGAAATCCCTGCTGACAACAGAATGATCAGGATACCATCTCACTAGAAAGATGTATCCTGGAAAAATCTCTCAGGCAAAACTGCTCTAATGGAGATAGAGCTAATGGCTGGAAGCTGAAGCCAGAGAAATCTAAATGAGAAATAAGGCAGGATTTTTTTTTTAACAATGAGGGTGATTAGCCATTGGAACAAACTACCAGGAGAAATGATGGATTGTCCATTTCTTGATGTCTTCAAATCAAGACTTAGAGCCCTTTCTGGAAGTTATGTTTTAGCCAAACACAAGTTATTGGGTGCAATACAGGGGTAACTGGGTGAAATTTAATGAGTTGTGATACCCGGAGGGTCAGATTAAATGATGTCAAATTGCCTTCTGGCCTTCAACTCTTGGAATCTGTGGTCCTAAGGACCTGGTAACGGTGTAGTCAACCCTACAATTTCCTGTTGCACAGTAACTTTTCAGTGACCATAATGTTGGATGTGGAAGCCATAGCAATAGAGAAGACCACAAATGTGAATTAGGTGCTTAGCTCCCATGGACTTACAGAGGGACCTGAGCACCGAACTCCCATACGTACCTTTGAAAGTCTTGCTATTGTTCAGTTATGTAGAGCATTATTATTACTGATATATTGCTGATCTTTTGCTAGTGCCCAGGTTCCAGTATTGATGTTTCTCTTCATAGTATACAGAGACAGGTCCTTCTTTCAAAGAGTTTACAACCTAAAAAGATATAGGACGTAAGAAGAGTGAGTGAATGGGCAACCTGTCTAATCTGTGTTAATGTACATGTAACCCTTCTGCCCCTCTGAGTTGGCAGCAACAAGGGCTGGGTTCAGTATCCAGGGGTTCCGTTTCAGTAACACAATGCATAACCGGCTCGAGCCCCCACCCAGTGACCTGGGACACTCACATACCACACCCCCTTGGGTGCCTCTAGGAGGCAATACTTCCCCTCTCGCAAACATGGAGTCTGAGTGTAGCAAAATCTTTTTAATAAAGGAAGGAATCAATGCGGCATCCCATTGGAGAAACACCACAAACAGGGTTATAACACAAGCCGTAAACAAAAACCCACCTCCAAGTACGTTTGGCACTGTCCTTTTTCCCCTTAGGGTTTTAAGTCCAATCACCCCAAAGTCCAACAACCCAAAAGTCTCTGGTCAATGCCACCCCAGAGTTCGAGAGTTTATCTGTAGAGGTCCCTCCCTCCAGCCTGGGTAGAAAGGGGCACCTTACGTGGTCCAGGGCCAACTGCCCTGCCTCTCCGTGGGTTCTGCTTCTGCCTTCTCCACGAACTGCTCCGCTTTACCAGCTGCTCCACTCTGCTCCTCCAGCCGTCCTCAGAAACTGCTCCGCTCCACCAGCTGCTCTGCTCCATGAGCTGCTCTGCAAACTGCTTGGCTCCGCTCGCTCTGTGGGCTGCTCCACCTGTCCCACAGCTACTCCGCTCTGCCGCCACCAGCTGTCCCGTGATCCGCTCCAGCCGTCCCCGCAACTGCTCCGCTCCACCTGTTCCACAGTATAACTTCAGGCTCCCCCACTAGTTCGCACAGTACTCAGTGCTCTCAGCTCAGTTATTTCAACTCTTTAGTGATTTCAACTCTTAGTGATCTCAGCTCTTAGTGGGGGAGCCCCAGTGCTAGTGCACCATTAGCCCAAAGTGAGTTCAGCTCAGTAACCAGTATTTAGATTCTTGAGGGAATAAAAAAAAATCAACTCTGACATTCCACAGTGGAGAGAGGAGGGGGTGGAACTGGTGCTTCTGGCTCCACAAGGAGACTGCACCACCAGGCACAGATACCTGTCCCCAGCCTCTCTCAATTCACTGGGTTTTGGAACCCATGTCCCTTGTCTAGCAAGTACCACCCAACTGAGGGTGAGTCATTTGTCACCAAGCAGTCCCACAGCTCGGCAGTCTGGGATAGGGTAGGCGTGCCTATGCAAATACACTCTCTGAAATTCTTTCCACCAGATGTCAGGGTAGAGCTTATCCTGACTCTGCTTACATACAAATAGACATTTTATTATTTTCCCCTCCCCTAAGCCTGGCTGTCATTGGTTGATAGATTTCTTATAGGTGTTGAAGGGGATTTGAAGGGTTGGATCTGAGTTCCATGAATAGAGAGCAGCCTGGAAGCACAAAGACATGGGTGGGAAGGTGGACAGGAGAAGGCTGGCATTGTACACAGCGTAGATGAGAAGTGGGGAACACAATAAGAGGGAAGAGTGTAGGATTGTCAACTTTGTACTCTCACAAAACCAAACACCCTTGTTCCACCCCTGCTCTGCCCCTTCTTTGAGGCCTACCGCTTCTCCAAGGCCCCGCCCCAACGCATGCCATCCTCCCTCCCTCTGTTGCTTGCTCTCCCCACCCTCACTTGTTTGCTCTTTTTCACTGGGCTGTCTCAGGGGTTTGGGGTGCGGGAAGGTGTCATAAACAGATAGCTAAGGGTTAATGTCTCTTTCACCTGAAGCACCTGACCAGAGGACCAATCAGGAAACCGGATTTTTTCAACTTTGGGTGGAGGGAATTGAGTGTCTGAGTCTTTTGTCTGTCTGCCTGCTTTCTCTGAGCTTTGGAGAAGTAGTTTCTACTTTCTAGTCTTCTGTTTCTAAGTGTAAGGACAAAGAGATCAGATAGTAAGTTCTATGGTTTCTTTTCTTTGGTATTTGCATGAATATAAGTGCTGGAGTGCTTTGATTTGTATTCTTTTTGAATAAGGCTGTTTATTCAATATTCTTTTAAGCAATTGACCCTGTATTGTATCATCTTAATACAGAGAGACCATTGGTATGTATTTTTCTTTCTTTTTTATATAAAGCTTTCTTTTAAGACCTGTTGGAGTTTTTCTTTACTTCAGGGAAATTGAGTCTGTACTCACCAGGGAATTGGTGGGAGGAAGAAATCGGGGAGATCTGTGTGTTGGATTGCTAGCCTGATTTTGCATTCCCTCTGGGGGAATAGGAAAGTACTTTTGTTTCCAGGACTGGAAACAGAGAGGGGGAGTCACTCTGTGTAGTTTCACAGAGCTTGTGTCTGTGTATCTCTCCAGGAGCACCTGGAGGGGGGAAGGGAAAAAGGATTATTTCCCTCTGTTTTGAGACTCAAGGGATTTGGGTCTTGGGGTCCCCAGGGAAGGTTTTTCAAGGGGACCAGAGTGCCCCAAAACACTCTAATTTTTTGGGTGGTGGCAGCAAGTACCAGGTCCAAGCTGGTAACTAAGCTTGGAGGTTTTCATGCTAACCCCCATATTTTGGACGCTAAGGTCCAAATCTGGGACTAGGGTAAGGTTATAACAGAAGGGCTGAGGGCTCCAGCTGGGAGTGCAGGCTCTGGGGTGGAGCTGAGGATGAGGGGTTTGGGCTGCAGGAGGATGCCCTGGGCTGAGACTAAGGGGTTCAGAGTGCAAGAAGGGAATCAGGGCTGGAGCAGAGGGTTGCAGCATGGGGAGGTGAGGGCTCTGGTTGAGGGTGCAGACTCTGGGGTGGGGCTGGGGATGATGGTTTTGGTGTGCAGGAGGGTTCCCAGGCCAGAATCGAGAGTTCAGAGGGTGGGAGGGGGATCAGGGCTGGATCAGGGGTGCAGGCCCCAGGCGGCACTTACCTTAGGCAGCTGCCGGAAGCAGTGGTATGTCCTCCCTCCGTCTCCTCTGGGAAGGCATGGCCAGGTGGCTCTGCGAGCTGTCCTGTCCTCAAGCGCCACCTCCGCAGCTCTCATTGGCCACGGTTCCTGGCCAATGAGTGCTGCAAAGCTGGCGCTTGTGGCAGGGCAGCACGCGGAGCCCCTTGGCTGCCATTATGCCTGGAAGTTGGAGAGGGGATATGCCACTGCTTCCGGAAGCCGCGCGGAGCCACTGGAGTCAGGGAGCCTGCCTTAGCCCTGCTGTGCCACTGACTGGACTTTTAACAGCCCAGTCAGCGGTACTGACCAGAGCCACCAGGGTCCCTTTTCGACTGGGTGTTCCGGTCGAAAACCAGACACCTGGCAACCTTAGAAGAGCGGCTGATTGAGGAAGGGGAAGGCTGTGAAGAGACGAGGGCTCAGTGGATAGATATGAAAAATGGAGATGTGGTCAGAGCAATAGGCAAGGAAACTCTAGGCAAATAGCTGCATTGTGATTGCATTGCAGTGTGTGTGGGAGGGGTGGCAAAATGGAGAGGTTGCAGCAGTTGAGATGTGAGTGATAAGGGCCATGGATGAGGTGTAGGCAGAGAAATAAGCCCCAATTTTAGATGCAAGTCAGACACAGTCTGAATATGTGTGCGAGGGAGAAAGTGGAATCAAAGATAGTCCCCAATGTATGGGTCTGAGAGATGGGGAGAACTGTGCATGTTGTGTCAGTGATGGAGGAGGGGACTGGATTTTGGAGGAAAGATAAGGAGTCAGGCTGATCTGTTACCTCTCCCTCCCTCACCCATCACCTCTCTAGCTGCTGCCTTCTGCATGAGTCAGACATCAGTCGTTCACCTGCTCTGTCTTGCCCTATGGCTGCTGATCCACAGGGTCCCTGCTAAGTAACTCTTGCGCTTCTTCTAAAATAATGTGAGACCAGAACAGGCCTCTTTTGATCCAAATCTGCATTTTCCTGCCCTTGATGCTGTTTATGGATATGGTGTAGCTCTCCCATATACTGTAGGGAGCATCTGAATGGATGCACAGATACTTCTCTGATGATTAAGAGGTTGTCATTTAAAAAAGAATTCCCCAAGAAAACAAATGACTAGCACAGATATCATCCAGTAATTACCTCTTCTGTTAAGGAGTAGGAGCCCCGAGTGGGGGATCTGCTGCAAGGGAGTTCCCCAACTACAGAACTCACTTCTGTAGGAAATCATTGAGGCCAAGAATGTAACATTCAAAAAGGGTTTGGATGTTTGTATAGATATTGAGAATATCCAGAGGTCATAATTAATTCTGTGGCTGCAATGGCTCTGTGGAGCAGTGGAAGGCATTGTGCTTTGTGTGCAAGTGGTCACTGGTTCATATACCATCTAATCTGTCTGAAAGCAGATTAATATTCTTCACAGAAGATAGGAGCTTGATGCAGAAATTATTGGGTCAGGTTCTTTAGCTTTTATTATGTAGGAGGTCAGACTGAATTGTCATCATGGTCCCTTCTGGCCTTAAAATTTATAAATGATCAAAAAAATTGTGGAAGTGATATTAAAACCCATTCTTCAGGATTTAAGACCATCTCAATTATCAGAGATCAGGATAAGCCCTAATGTGGAGGGCAGATGACCCCATATCTGCCTACTGCAAGGTTCTTACGTCTGCCGCTGGAGCATCTCGTTCTGGCAGGTTTTGGAGACAGGATACTGGCCTGGGTGCATCTCAGGGCTCATCCACTGTGACAATTTCCATGTTCCTGACTGCCACCTTTGCAATTGTGTGAAAAACTTAGGAGGACTAAACAGAAAAGCAGAGATCTGTGAAGATGGATGGAGATACACTACCGACCCACACTAGCAGTATCAAGAGTTACCTGCATAATCATTTGTCTTCTCTTCATTAGAGAGTCCAGTAACATGGACACTGACCCCCCTAGCTGAGAAGAGTTGAATCACTTGAAAGTAAGAGTCAAAGATTAGAAAGTAAGAGTCGTAGAAAAATATGGATTGCAGGGCAAATACTTTCCAATAGCTATATGGAAAAGGAATGCCAAAACAGAGACAATAGCCTCCGAGTAATGTTAAATAATTTAAGAACTTGCTAAAACAACATTATTAATACGCAAAGGAGAAGCGTTATGAGGAAGATAAATGTGTAAAATACTGCCTCTTTCCTTTATAATGGCAACTATATACAAAGAGAAATAAACTACTTCAATTATTATTATTATTAATATTATTATTTGCTGTGTAGTGCTCTGAACTGTACATTCTATGGCAATGTTTACTTGAAAGGAATAGCTGTGTTTTACTCTGTAATTATGCAAGGAAACATGGGCAAATTTTAAACTATAATATGCAAAACAAGGTTAAAAACGTCTTGCCTATTTCATACAGTTGACCTTTTAGGATAAAGGAAGGAGAGTGAAGTAAGGGGGTCAGAATTGTTTTTGCTTTTGTTTTTGTTTCAGTTTTATATTTTTGGCATGCTTGGTTTTTAACAGTCCTTAAATACCCTGATCAAGACGTACGTGTTAAAAGGGATGGGTATCTGGTTCTACACAATCTTTATTCTGGACCTACAGAATATTCAGCAGCAGAGGCTGGAGACAATGTGTTCGGAGACAATTTTCTCCCCTGGATAATTCCCAAGAGATAATTATCCAGGCAAAGCAAGATGATGGCATACAGCTCATCTAAAATATGGCCAGCCTCAAGATGGATCCAGGCTCCTGTTTTAAACCAAGCAAATAGGCTAAGGGCTGGATTTAGGGGCAGGAGACCCAGGCAACCTCCTGGAGTGCTGGGCTGGGGGGAGGCACCGGGCTTGGGGTGCTGTTTTTGTTGTTAGTGACAAAAGGGAAAATCGGATGTTTTAATTAAAATGATTCAAGTATTCCATATGCAGGTTCATTTTTCACTAACCTCCTAGAACGTTCTGGACCTTAGTAGAATGTCATGGAACCTGCCAGGCTTTCTGAGAACTAAATTTTCCTCAAACCTCCTAGAATGTTGTCAGCCCTGCCCTCGCGGGTATATAAGGGGCGAGGCATCACCAGTCAGTCTTATATGATAGGGATAAACCATGCAGGCAAATCGTGGATCAAAGTCATGGAATGGGCTACAAATGCAATACAAAATAAGATATTCAAAAGTTTTACAAATGAAGCGGGGCAGCACCATTTAGTCTAGGGCCAGCCCGGTATCGGCTCTTTAAATGTTTGTCTAGTCTAAGGTTTAGGGGGGTAGTTTCTTCTTTAATTTCACTGGTTTCAATGGCAGTCTTTTGTAGCTCATCTTCCAAGCAAGCCATTCAGGATTTTACATCACCTACACCTTTTGAGATTGAATCCTATTCGTCTGTGAGGAATTCTTGCAGCGCTGAGGCAGCTTGGGGTAGGTTTACTGTGACCTTGTGCTTCATCTGTGTAGATCAGAGGTGGACAAACTACGGCCTGCAGGCCACATCCAGGCCATGGGACCATCCTGCCTGGCCCTTTAGCTCCCGGCCGGGTAGGCTACCCCCCGACCCGTCCCCTATTGTCTTCCCTCCCCCGCAGCCTCAGCTTGCCGTGCCGCCAGCGCTCTCTGGGCGGCGGGGCTGCGAGCTCCTACCGGGCAGCGCGATGTCGGGGCTGGCTCTGGCTGGGCTGCGCAGCTGCCAGTCCTGGTGCTCCGAGTGGCATGGTAAGGGGGCAGGGAGCGGGGGAGGGTGTTGGATAAGGGGCATGGGGTGGATGGATGGGGCAGAGGTTCTGGGGGTGGTGGTCAGGGGACAGGAAATGGGGGGGTTGGATAGGCATGGGAGTTCCGGGGAGGAGGAGGCTGTCAGGGGTCACAGCAGTCAGGGGACAGGGAGCAAGGGGGGTTGTATAGGGGGTTGGTCCTGGGGTGTGGTTAGGGGTGGGGAGTCCTGGGAGGGGGCGGTCAGGAGACAAGGAGCAGGAGGTGTTGGATGAGCCAGGGGTTCTGAGGGGGGCAGTCAGGGGGCGAGAAGTGGGAGGGGGCAGGGGCCAGGCTGTTTTGGGGAGGCATAGCCTTCCCTACCCAGCCCTCCATACGGTTTCAGAACCCCGATGTGGCCCTCAGGCCAAAAAGTTTGCCCACCTTGGGTGTAGGGGATTCAGGCTTAGATATTTTGTTGCCTCTCGTTATTTCATTTGAATCCTTATTCAGTCGTTCGATGTTCAATTTAATTGTTTGACAGAAACTTATTGCCCATTTGCGAGGAAAGTAATTATTAGAGATGAATTAATATGTGAGGAGTCAAGAAGTCTGGGACTAAGTAGCCATCTTTCTCTTGAATACCCTGTGACCCTGGGGCATGGGTCACTTGCTGGAAGATTCTCTGCAGCTTGAGGTCTTCAAACCACAATTTGAGGACTTCAATAACTCAGACATAGGTTAGGAGTTTGTGACAGAAGTGCATGGGTGGGATTCTGTGGCCTGCATTGTGCAGGAGGTCAGACTAGATGATCATAATGATCCCTTCTGACCTTAAAGTCTATGAGTCTATGAGAAATAGGCTTTTTAAATGACTAGGTGGGACAAGGTATAATTTTTGGATTCCATAAAACATCTCCTCTTTCACGTTTCTTCCTATAATGTGAAAGAATCTGCTTTATAAAGATGTCCTGACTCTCAGCCCTCTTTTATGCATGCAGACGATTTATGAATAGACCTTCCTTGCCAAGCTAACTGAGCTGCTATTGACCAATTCTGCCAAAAAGATAAAATCATGATTACAATGTAATGAATCACATCTAAATTAGAAACTCCCACCATGAGATGTCAGTAAGTGATACTTGAAACAATTATCTTATGATTGAATCATCACCATTGGGCAATCTTGATTTGCATTTCTTGATGGAGTATTTTTTTTAGTTTGTGTGTGTGTATACACAAAATATTGTGTCTGTGTGTATCCAATATTTTCTCATTAATTGATCAGCATTTACTGGGAGTTCAAAGAAACATAATACTTTAAAGAAAAAGAAAATAACCTAACACCTCCTGTATTGTGCAGGATGCACCAAAAGGTCACTTGGAAATGTGGGAAATCACTGATTGATTATCTTGTCTAAAAACAGCACATTCCAAAGCTGAAATTTACCTTCTCACAATGCTCAAAGAATTATTAATTTCACAGCTGGCAGAGTTTGATTTCCAAGCCTTTTACAGTGCAGTGGTGGGACTCTCAGCCTCCCACAATTGGGATGCTATTTCAAAAGGTACCAGTTTCTCCTCTCTCATTCTTTCAGTTCACTGAAGTCAAACTCAGTGAAACAGAACCATTATAGCAGTTACGAATATTTGGAAGATTTATGGCCAGACACGCTCATCATACTCTATGCAAGCCAGCCTCATGGTTTGTTAGGATTTATACATTTGCAGGACATCTCAGACCCTAGGGCTCTAGTTCAGGAAAGCAATAAAACATAGGCTTAAATCCTTCCTTATTCAAGAGCATTTCAGCAGATGCTTAAAGTTAAGTTCCCTTCTCAAATAGGGATGCTTGTCTGACTTGGGAGTTGGAGTTGTCATTTGTCCTCTGGTACTAGTGGTAGAATATGCTAGCCCCTATGCAGAAGGGAATGTTTTGGAACTCTGCTGTACGGTCTGTGGGTCCATTGACAACGCTGTGAACATAGCATTCCCGAATTGTTGTAATGGGATTTCCTGACATTTTCAGTGTACCTTACACACTTGACTGGACAGATCAATTCAATCTACACGCAGACGCACTGCCGCTGAATACCTTTACTTACTTAGCAAAACACCCACTTAATGTCCTTGAGCTATGAAAGCGCATTTCTAGGGCTATCTTAGAGATGACAAGCAAAGGGTCCTGTTTAAACAGCCTGGTGTATATTATGACAGATCTGAAACAGCTAGTTGATTAAACTGGATAATGCTATATCATTTTGTAGTATTTCATTTCTTTGTGATGGGAGGCAGACAATTATTCATTTAAATGTAATTTTTTAATAGGTCATTGTAAAAAAGGCTAACAATGGAAATCAATGTTGAGAGTTATTGATTGCCAATAACTAGGAATGCAGGATAGATTTCTTTCATGAGAAGAAAAAAAAATGGCCAAGGTTCATTCCAAATTAACTCATCTGATTATCCAGCACCACAATATCTGAGTGCCTTACAAACATTAATGGCTTCATCTTCACAATGTACCTGCAAGGGAGGAAAATATTATCCCTGCTATACAAATGGCAAAGAGGCCAAGATTTTCATGAGACTAGTGACTCTGGGTGCCTTAATTTTTTGTTGCCCACCATAAGACACCTTGAGAGGCCACAATTTCAGAGCATGGGTGCCCAGCACTTAAATCAAGCCCCATTAAGGTGGCTCCAGTTAAACTGCTAGTTAATCTTGAAAATTCTGACCAGGGAAATTAAGTGACTTGCCCAGGGACATACACAGCCATTGGCAGAGCTGGCAATAATAATAATAATAATACCTACCTGTAATATAGTGTTTCATCAGTAGATCTCTAAGTGCCATACCCATTTTATAGATGGGAAGACTGAGGCAAAGAGTGATGAAGTCATTGTTCAAGGTCACCCAGCTGGCCAAACCAGGAGTGGAATCCAGGCCTCAGACTGGGCCTGATAATCAAACCCAGATCTCCTGGGTACCAGTCTAGTGCCCTAACCTCAAGACGATGCAATAGTCTATGGTATTATGCACTTTTCTAACACAATTAAGTTTTGATCCAATTCAGAAAAATCACTGTAAAGCACCAGTGAGCATATATACACCTCTACCCTAATATAACGCGACCCAGTATAACACAAATTCGGATATAAGGTGGTAAAGCAACGCTCCGGGGGGGCGGGGCTGCATGCTCTGGCGGATCAAAGCAAGTTCGATATAACACGGTTTCACCTATAACACATTAAGATTTTTTGGCTCCCAAGGACAGCGTTATATCGGGGTAGAAGTGTATATGGTAATATCCTGCCTCCACTGAAGTCAAAGGGAGTTTTGCCTACCAATACTCTATAAAACTTTACATGACTAATCCGTCCTCCTTGAAGTTAGTGGAAGCTGCAGCTGCTCAGTACCTATGAAAACCTTGCAGTCTCTTAGTAAATAAGGCTAGTGCAGGTCTCCAAGCTCATTGACTTCCTAATGCTTCTCCCAGTCCTGACTTGGAGGTTCAATAGGATTTTGCACCCAGACAAGGGTGGATGCTAGCAGATGCTGATGCAGTACTGGGGAATAAGTATGGATTTAGGTGTCTATCTTTAGACACCACCAACATTTAAAAAGCTGGACTTTGTGTTTATTGTATATTGTTATAGTATCAATCATAGGTCTTAAGTAGCATACAGATCTTGTGATGAACCCCTGCACCATGATGAATTTCACCCAGAATAAGGGGATTATAGGTGTGTTTGTTACCTTTACATAGTGTTCTATTGTAATACATTTCTCAGCATTTATCTTGTGTTTTTCCCCTATATTTTCCTCTTAGACTTTGACTTTGAGTGAATTTAATGATAGCGAAAAGGGCCACACTGACAACACAGGAAAGTGGTGTTCTCCATTTTGTGCACCAGGTAGTAGTAGTGCTCAGCTAATGTACCACTGTGGAAAATGCCATCTCCAGGCGCAGAAAGAGAATTCAGTCATCATATTCACTCATTCAGCCTCTTTGCTGGGGTGGTCGACAAAGTGGTCAGTGTGCTTATGGTGAGGTGAGGTTCAGCTCTAAATATGTGATCCCAAGTCCACTGAAGTCAATAGAAAGCCAGTGGGTCTTTGGATAAGGCCCTAAGATTCCAAATCACAGCTCTTTTCTGGTTCTCAAAGCACTCATCTGCTGCTGTTGATCATTAAGCTGAACTTGTGCAGATTCAATCCTATTAGTAAATGTTGTGCTTGCTTTATCGCCACTCATTGATGGATTTCGTCTTCTCCGAGTCTAGCCCTTGAGAATTCTTGCAGGCTACACTTCAAGTTTGAAGTATTTGTTTTGCACAGGACAAGCGCATATTTTTAGAATGGCCTTACTATCAAATAGATTTCCCAGAATAACCTCTATCATCATGCATTTTGATGGCTTTCAGGCTCAGGGGAACTCACTTCCATGCTGCTTCGTAAGCTTTTACAGGCTAACCTATTATGGCAGTGCATCAAAACTGTAATAGATTGATTTAGGCAAGCTTGCTTAGCTATTATGAACATTTTAACCAGCATTAAATGCTTAGCGTGGCATTTTTATCAGAAGACGTCTAGTAACTCTGAGTTTATGCAGACAATTAATCGTAGATGACAATGGTAGGACCTCATAAGATTAGGTAAAATTATTGTGATTATTTATTGTTTCCTTGGTATCAATTATTCTGAAAAGTCCCAGAACATCTCTGGAAACTGATTTTAGACAAAACATAGGATTACTTTATTTTTTGTTTGTTTTTGGAAGGATTACTGCTTTTAATGAGATTGTGCAAATTGCAATAAGATTTTTTTTCCTTTGTAAACACAGTGGAATTTTCAAAAGCTTTCAGCACCAGCCTGACAATGCTCTCATTGAAGACAATGGTAAAACTCCCCTTGATTTCAATGTAAAACAGTGATAGACCAACATTGAATGCTTTTGAAAACCCATCCTGGTCTTTCTCAAGAACACTTTGTGTAGGTTTTTGCTTGTGTAGTATGTAAGACGTATGAATCAATGCTAGCTTCATAACAACTATGGAGCTATCACTGGAGCTATTTATATAGAGTCGTACCCAAAGAGGGGGAGGGGCACCTATCCAAAGCTCTATGCACTCCTGCAATAAATTGCTACAACAAATCAAGCTGCTCACACCCCAAATCCTCTCCTCCCACCCCCACTTCTACAAAAGCCTGTAAATATGGCTTGGCCTTGCACCTGGCCCTGAAGGTCAATAAATTTGGGTAATTTCAGACAACAGAGGAAGCCTGTTTTAGACCAAAGGGCCCTTCACTGAGTGCACTTTCTTGCCATCTCTCTCTTTTAAACTGAGGCAGGTTTTAAATCTTAGTGCAGAGGCATCATGAGGCAAAAAGCTGTTTATTTAATTAAGATGGAAGCCTTATACTGGATTATAGGAAATGAGGCAATAACTATACCATACGTGTTGCACAGACATTGTTTTAGTGTTTGATTTTAATTGGTGCAGGATCAAAGGCAAAGTTCCAATTGACTACAGAGTATGTAGGATCACAGCCTCAAACCAGGCTGGGAAGAGCACTTGCTTGCAGGCTTATGCATGATTTCACTGTGATTTACTGTTGCTGGAGAAGCCTTTGGTAATAAGCACCTACACATTTAAACTTTTTAATGAATAAATCATATGAGAGCCTTATTTCATGTGATTTCCAGTGATTCTGGTTTCCAAATGGACCAGTCATACGGCTAGGTCATTCTTTTTTAATGTATTTCAGAACTTGACCCTGGCTGGAACGAAGCAGAAGAGAGGCATATGAAAATAAAAAATAATGGTGGGGGGGGGGGGGTAGGAAGAAGTGAACTGATTTTTTTTTTTTTAAACTCAAAACAGGTTTGGTCTGGTTTCAGCTCACAGGACAGGCAGGTTTGGGTTAGGATCTTACTTTTTTTGCCCACCCCAAGGTTAAACCATGGTTATTAATTTTTTTTACCACCTTCAAAGTATTTTATTTTACAGGAAGCTTTCACGTCCCGTTATGTTGGATTTATCTTTCAGTGATCAGCTTTGCAATGACAGTACAAGCTATATGAAAAACACAACCTAGTTGATTTTCTTGATTTTAATTTTAAATTGATTTTTAAATGAGAGAAAATGGCTAACGACTTATTTTGACTAGAGAACTGAGCAAGAATACCCCCCCTACCCCCCAACACACACACATTATTTATACAAGGTGACTTTACTCTTCAGAGGGATACTTTAAGCTGCCAAACTTTGCAGAGATTCCCTGAGGCAGAGGAAACTGTGTGAGGTTTGGATAGCTGAAGGCTATCACAGCTTTGATTGTCTGTCTGTCATACATTTTATAAAGAATTCTGTGCCTGGTCATTTTAATGTTGCAGAATTTAGTGCAAGGTGTCAGGAAAAGGAGCATCTGATCATTTGTAATGTTATCTGTTTAATAAGATTAACAGATTTGTCTAATTGCCTGAAGAGCTAAACGCCCTTCATCACTGAAATATTGGGCCTGTGACTCGGTGTACGTGTTCCTTTTAATTAATAGAAGGGGATATTAGTAATAGACCTATGGGATGAAAAACAATATATCCTTTTCAGGAGTGTCAATGCTATATTTTGTTTCAAAGATTTTCCTCTTTTCTCAGGCTGCTGTTGCGATTAGGAATGACAGCTGCAAGTGGATCTACTTGGAAGCCAAGGGCCTGATCCAGTACCCACTGGAGTTAGTGGAAAGACTATCAGTGGTCTTTGGTTCAGGGTCTCATACGTTGTCTGTATGTCAGCACAGGTGTAGGAATGACAGAGATTCTGACATAAACTAACCAAGATTAAAAAGCTACAGAGATAATGGACAACGAGGTCTTCTTAAATCAGTCTCAAGAAAGGCATCTCCTGCATGCCTCTTTTGACAAAACATTCATAGGGTATGTCTACATCTACAATTTTGCAGCGCTGGTTGTTACAGCTGTATTAGTACAGCTGTATAGGGCCAGCGCTGCAGAGTGGCCACACTTACAGCAACCAGCGCTGCAAGTGGTGTTAGATGTGGCCACACTGCAGCGCTGTTGGGCGGCTTCAAGGGGGGTTCGGGAACGCGAGAGCTAACCGCGGGGAAGGAGACCTGCTTGCAGGGGGGTTCGGGGAACGCAAGAGCACACCGCAGGGAAGGAGACCTGCTTCCTCGCGGTTTGCTCTCGCGTTCCCCGAACCCCCCCTGCAAACCGCGGGGAAGGAAACCTGCTTGCGGTGGGTTTCGGGGAACGCGAGAGCACACCGTGGGGAAGGAGACCTGCTCCCCCGCGGTGTGCTCTCGCGTTCCCCGAACCCCCCTGCAAACCGCGGGGAAGGAGACCTGCTTGCGGGGGGTTTCGGGGAACGCGAGAGCACACCGCGGGGAAGGAGACCTGCTTGCGGGGGGGTTCGGGAACGCGAGAGCAAACCGTGGGGAAGGAGACCTGCTTGATTACCAGAGAGGCTTCCTCAGGTATGCTGGGATACCTGCTTATTCCACGGAGGTCAAGAAAAACGCTGGTGAGTGTCTACACCTGATGACCAGCGCTGGATCACCAGCGCTGGATCCTCTACACCCGAGGTTCGACCGGGTGTACGGCCAGCGCTGCAAACAGGGAGTTGCAGTGCTGGTAATGCCGTGCAGATGTGTACACCTCCTAAGTTGCAGCGCTGTAACCCCCTCACCAGCGCTGCAACTTTGTGGTGTAGACAAGGCCTTAGGCAGAGATTGGGGGGTGGGGGTGAATTCGTTCTAAGGTGCTAGGTAGGGTGTTAAATAGCTGGCATGTTCACCCCAGAGGTGACAGCATTTCTACAGTGAGTGAAGTGATTCCTCTCTCAGACTGCAGTTCAGCAAACCAGGGAAGCATGTGCTTAAATTCATCCCTATTCAGCAAAGGACTTAATCATATGGTCAATTTCAGACACATGCTTAAGTGCCATTGAATTCAGTGGGACTTAAGCTTGTGTATAACTGCTTTGCTGAATTGGTAGGTCCAAGTCTGCTAGTCGTTACTGAAGCAAAGCTCCCATTGAGGTCAGCAGACACCTGTCTTGAAGGCTTTAAAACTGGGCCCAATACAAGTAACCTTTAGGGCTTGTCTGCCCATGAAAGTTGTACCTGGTATAGGTAAAGCAGTCCAATCCTTCTAGCATGAACACAGTTATATTGGTATAAAAAAGTGCTTCTACCTATATAGTTTATTCCCATTTGGGAAGGGAAATAACTATGCCAGTATAAGTCACTTTTACACCAGTATAACTGCCCAGATTAGGGCTTTTACTGGTGTAATTATTGCAGTAAAAAATTATTACCTCCCTAATTATACCAATAAAACTTGTAAGTGTAGACCAGGCCTCAGTCACATAAGTAGCCCCACTGAAGTCAAAGTTACTTGGAGAAATAAGGCAAGCAGGACTTGGCCCATAATTTGTAAAGCCTTTGGGATAAAAGTTACCAAATAAATGGAAGATAAATAACAATAAATATTCTCAATAATAATTAAACAAACAAAACAAATCAGGTCAAGAGAAATATACTAAATTTGTGTCATGCTGAAAGAATTGCTTCTAAGTTGTCCATAAAGTGGATGTGTAAATCAAAGCCAAACTGAGCCTCTTCTGTGGTCTGTTCACACTTCCCCTAGGAGAAAAGCTATATTTGATTGATTATACTAATGTCTTCTAGTTTTAAATCATAAACTGAGGGAAAATATACTGGGGGGGTGAATTGGGCTTTGAATTTCTTTTTTATTTTAGCAGGTGACATTTAAATGATTTATTGGCTAAGAATAATCTATTCTCATTAAGAAGCCAAGTATTTAATGACTTCTGAGGTGGGTGTTCAAAGCAAAGAAGCGATAATAGAGTCGATTGCACTTAGTGACAAAATATAGCAGCCCTTCATCAAAGGGACTTAAAAGGGAATGTTTGAGAGTGAGTGCTAAGGGCTATGATTTCCTTTTATGTGCACTTTAATCGACTGTCTTTTTCACTCAATGGTGCATAAATAGACATAGTTTAAATTAAAAGATCCTTATTATCATAGCTATCTGTGGGAGAAATAAGTGTTTGCTCCCTGAATGCTCCATGCTGCCTCTATACAGGAATGTTGGAGTGTCTACAAACTGTATTGGCCCAGTTTTGCCCGGTGTACCTAACTCTTCTGGTCTCTGTATTTGCTTGTCTGAATTGAGCTAAGTTTTGAAACAAGTACCTACATTGTGCCTGTAAAATGTACTCACACAGCTTACACATTTTTATGGACAAAATGGGTCACTGGAAGGTAGCAGGAGTTGTCCTTATAGCACAGAGACTGGGATTCAGGAGACTTCAGTTCTAATCCCAGTGCTGCCAATAAATCCATATATGACTGTGGCAAGTCACTAAACCTCTGTCTTCCCCAGTGTCCTCATTGGTAAAACAAGGAAAAGTAATTGTTACCTACTTTCCAGGGACTGTTAGAGGCTTAATTAAAATTTCCAGAGTGCTTTGAAATCTTCAAATGAGAAATGCTACAGGAAGACAATTTTGTCGTTGCTCATGCAAAAGTTGTCATTGCTCACCCAGAAAGTTACTTGAGAGCACATAAGTACCTTAATCTTATTTCTGAAAATTTAGCCCCTCCCTGCCTCTTTGTATTTCTGGAGAGATTACCATTAGAGATAAAAGAATAGCTCTGTATACATGGACCATTCAGTCTCTGGCCTCTCTACTCAGACTCGTGCTAATAGTGCTACTGGGTTTTTGGGGTTATTTTTGTGAAGGAACTGAACTGAGACCACCAAATCTTTTCATCAAGGACACCAACACAGTACTTACGACTTTATACATTTTGCCTGCTTTAAAACTTTTAACATCAAAAACTGACCTAGGATCCTGAGAAGCAGCAGCTGCTGTACATGTCACTTCTCTGGGTCTCTTGTTCAATAGTACTCAGCTAGTAAAAGAAAATACTATTTTTTTTCCCAGCGAAAATATTTTCTTTCACCAATTGGCCTCACTTTGTAGCCTTCTACTAGAATCATAGAATAATAGAATATCAGGGTTGGAAGTGACCTCAGGAGGTCATCTAGTCCAACCCTTACTCAAAGCAGGACCAATCCCCAACTAAATCATCCCAGGCAGGGCTTTGTCAAGCCTGACCTTGAAAACCTCTAAGGAAGGAGATTCCACCACCTCCCTAGGTAACCCATTCCAGTGTTTTACCACCCTCCTAGTGAAAGTTTTTCCTAATATCCAACCTCAACCTCCCCCACTGCAACTTGAGACCATTACTCCTTGTTCTGTCATCCGGTACCACTGAGAACAGTCTAGATCCATGCTCTTTGTAACCCTCTTTCAGATAGCTGAAAGCAGCTATCAAATCCCCCCTCATTCTTCTCTTCTGCAGACTAAACAATCCCAGTTCCCTCAGCCTTTCCTCATAAGTCATGTGCTCCAGCCCCCTCATCATTTTTGTTGCCCTCCGCTGGAGTCTTTCCAATTTTTCCACATCCTTCTTGTAGTGTGGGACCCAAAACTGGACACAGTACTCTAAATGAGGCCTCACCAATGTCGAATAGAGGGGAATGATCACATCCCTCGATCTGCTGACAATGCCCCTATTTATACAGCCCAAAATGCTGTTAGCCTTCTTGGCAACAGGGGCACCCTGTTGTCTCATATTCAGCTTCTCCTCCCTGTAACCGCTAGGTCCTTTTCTGCAGAACTGCTGCCTAGTCATTCGGTCCCTAGTCTGTAACAGTGAAGGGGATTCTTCCATCCTAAGTGCAGGACTCTGTACTTGTCCTTGTTGACCCTCATCAGATTTCTTTTGGCCCAATCCTCTAATTTGTCTAGGTCCCTCTGTATGCTATCCCTAACCTCCAGCATATCTACCACTCCTCCAAGTTTAGTGTCATCTGCAAACTTGCTGAGGGTGCTGACCACGCCATCCTCCAGATCATTAATGAAGATATTGAACAAAACCGGCCCCAGGACCAATCCTTGGGGCACTCCACTTGATACCAACTGTCAACTAGATATGGAGCCATTGATCACTACCCACTCAGCCTGGTGAGCTAGCCAGCTTTCTATTCACCTTATAGTCCATTCATCCAGCCCATATTTCTTTAATTTGCTGGCAAGAATACTGTGGGAGACCGTGTTAAAAGCTTTCCTACAGTCAAGGAATAACACATCCACTGCTTTCCCCTCATCCACAGAGCCAGTTATCTCGTCATAGATGGCAATTAGGTTAGTCAGGCATAACTTTCCCTTGGTGAATCCATGCTGATTGTTCCTGATCACTTTCCTCTCCTCAAAGTGCTTCAGAATTGATTCCTTGAGGAGCTGCTCCATGATTTTTCCAAGGATTGAGGTGAGGCCGACTGGCCTGTAGTTCCCCTAGCCATATGGATTCTAGGGAGCTCTCTTTGTTAAACAGTTCTTACTAGTGGATGAACCCGTTCAAGGAGCAGGTATATGAAGCATATTCCAGTAAAGGTGACAGTGAAGCTATTGGTCTAATCCAAGAATTAAGCAGTAGCACTTCTGAATCTGTTTATTTAAAGTCCAGATGGTCTCCAACACTTTCCTCTTCTGAGTTCCCCTCGTAGTTCATTGCAGCAGTAAATCTGAACCGATGCCTGCCTGATTGCTTTGGATCAGCAGTTGAGAAAACAAATATATAGGATCTTGAGCATCTCAGTTATATGGAAAGACAGTTAATAAGCTAAAAGTTTGCCTGTTAGCTAGTAAAGGGAGAAGATAACACTGTATAGTAAGATGTCCTTAGGCTGAGTAGTAGTGGTAGTTGACACAAGAGTCACTCCCCTGACGGGCCAGATATACATGAAAGATGGTCAAGCTGCAGGCTTTTTCAGAGTAAGTTGCCGTCAGCGGAAGACTCAGACATGTCTCCCCTGTCAGGCGCAATGCTTTAAATCAAATCAAACTAAAAGTTTTCATTTTAAAATGAATTTAAGGTTGTCTCTAGCAACAGCTATCGAAATTGCTATTATTGAGGGCAAGTGGAGGCTCCTGCAAAGCACTGTTGCTATGCCCTATGGGCCATGCACTGGTCTCATGACTGAAAATGAACTGAGCTTTGAAAGAGACAAATTTCTGAACTTTGGAACATAGAGTCCTTGTTGCCAGCATTTTTGCCTATAGGTCACACATCAAAACAATCCAAACATTTAACAGAATCTTGCAAGGAATGCATTTCAGGCTGCACCAGCAGGAGCTGTATTTTGGAAAGACATTAGGAAGAATTCAGCTATTTTTTTTTTTATTACAGAGTCATCTTTTTCCCAAAAAGGAGAGACTGGCATCTGGCTACCTTCCGTGCAACTAGCTGGTACCCTTGAGAAAGCCTGATAAAGCAGAGCACTTAGCGGGTCCTTAAAAGCAAAAAAAAAAAAAACACCTAAGGGTTGTAGGATATTTTTGCTGATGGTATCCATTCATATGTAAATGAAAACATGCTCCAACAAATGTTAATTGCATTTTTGATTATCCACAACAAATCTCTTTCCAGTAAATACCACAAAATTATCTCATCTAGAGGAACGGCATGTTAACTGCGTAGGCTCTGAATAGAAAGAGCAAGTAGCCGACAAGGCATTTATGAATTCTGAATCTCCCCCTGTCCATTTAATATTCCAATGCCACAGGACTGGCATTAGAACAACATGATGGCTTTTGATCCTCAATATTTTATTAGGGGGCTGAGTCCTATTTTTTTTCCCTCAAGCATGATGAATAGCACAGCACTCAACATTGAGTATATTATGACACGCCCTGCTTCCTCACTGCTCACCATATGTGATTTCAGATGCTATGTTTTGAGTCCTACACCTGTTTTAGTTCCCAAGTGCCCTGTAGACAATCCGCTTTTGAGAGAGACAAATTCTTACTAATGGGTGATAAGGTTACAGTTGTTCATATTTGTCTCTTAATAGCACACACTCTGTTCTGCTTAATTCCTGCATGCATCAGTTGCTTGACTAGTTAAAGCCTGCCATCCCATGTTAAAGTAATTAACGTATGGGGATCCCCAACACTTAAGAGCGCTGAGGTACACTCCCATACCATAGCCTTATCAGACATCATGTTTGTCCTTAGCTTTTGCTCTGATGAGGCCCTCATCCTGTACTTTGTTCTATAACTTCTTAATCCCACAGTGGTCAAGCCTCACTGAGCAAAGTATTTACCAGATATATCATTGCTTGGGAGTCAAAGACTTGTAGCTGACTAGCTGGCTGATTAGCCCCACCCACTGCATCTGAGAAAACTAGAAACCTTTAGAAAAGAGGACAATAGGAGCTGGAGGACTAGAATGCTCTGGGGCTGGGTCCCAGGCTCCGAACGGACTGCTGCTGGGGCTACTGCAGAGATGATTTGTTCCAGAAACCAAACAGACAGAGGGAGACTGTGCGGAGTCTTTTATTGCTGAGGCTCTGTGGTAAGATGTAATAACCTTAGTCCCAGATTTGGACCTTAGCGTCCAACATATGGGGGTTAGCATGAAAACCTCCAAGCTTAGTTACCAGCTTGGACCTGGTACCTGCTGCCACCACCCAAAAAATTAGAGTGTTTTGGGGCACTCTGGTCCCTCTGAAAAACCTTCCCTGGGGACCCCAAGACCCAAATCCCTTGAGTCTCACAACAAAGGGAAATAATCCTTTTTCCCTTCCCCCCTCCAGGTGCTCCTGGAGAGATACACAGACACCAGCTCTGTGAATCCAAACAGAGTGAATCTCCCTCTCTGTTCCCAATCCTGGAAACAAAAAGTACTTTCCTATTCCCCCAGAGGGAATGCAACATCAGGCTAGCAATCCAACACACAGATCTCCCCTTGATTTCTTCCTCCCACCAATTCCCTGGTGAGTACAGACTCAATTTCCCTGAAGTAAAGAAAAACTCCAACAGGTCTTAAAAGAAAGCTTTATATAAAAAGAAAGAAAAATAAGTACAAATGTTCTCTCTGTATATAGATGATACAACACAGGGTCAATTGCTTAAAAGAATATTGAATAAACAGCCTTATTCAAAAAGAATACAAATCAAAGCACTCCAGCACTTATATTCATGCAAATACCAAAGAAAAGAAACCATAGAACTTACTATCTGATCTCTTTGTCCTTACACTTAGAAACAGAAGACTAGAAAGTAGAACTACTTCTCCAAAGCTCAGAGAAAGCAGGCAGCCAGAAAACAAAGACCTTAGACACTCAATTCCCTCCACCCAAAGTTGAAAAAATCCGGTTTCCTGATTGGTCCTCTGGTCAGGTGCTTTAGGTGAAAGAGACATTAACCCTGAGCCTTTTGGGTATGGCTGTCTTGTGCTTCTGCCAGTTTTGGCTCGCTGGCGCCCTCTGGCGTTGAGTTTGAAGATGTAGTTGCACTTGCTGGTGCTGGTTGCTGTTCCAGTTCCGGGCCTGGGACTGGAGATGCTGTGGCTGTTTCAGTGGTAGGCATGGAATCCGGGTCCTCTACCTCTGTCTGGGTCTCTGGTAACACAGACGGGGCCTCTGTGGACGGTTCAGGAACAGGAATGGGTCTGGAAGCTTGCCTGGTTTGGCTACGTGTAACCATTCCCACTCTCTTGGCCCGCCTCACCTGGTTGGCCAAGTCTTCCCCCAGTAGCATGGGGATAGGATAATTGTCATAGACTGCAAAAGTCCACATTCCTGACCAGCCTTTGTACTGGACAGGCAGTTGAGCTGTAGGCAAGTCTACAGCTTGTGACATGAAGGGGTAAATTGTAACTTTGGCCTTTGGGTTGATGAATTTGGGGTCAACGAAGGATTGGTGGATAGCTGACACTTGTGCCCCCGTGTCTCTCCACGCAGTAACCTTCTTTCCGCCCACTCTCAAATTTTCCCTTCGCTCCAAGGGTATTTGAGAGGCATCCGGGCCTGGGGATCTTTGGTGTGATGGTGGTGTAATGAATTGCACTCGCATGGTGTTCTTGGGACAGTTGGCCTTGATATGTCCCAGTTCATTACACTTAAAGCATCTTCCATCTGATGGGTCACTGGGCCGAGGTGAGTTACTGGAGACTGGTGAGGTTGAAGGGTAGGGTATCTGTGGCTTTACTTGGGTGGTATGTGGGGTCTTTGGCTGTCCTCGGTTGTAGGGTTTATGGTCTGTGTGCCCCCTGGGGTAATCGTTCCCCTTGACAGTAGCTTTCTTGCTTTCTGCCAGTTCCATCCATTTGGCTCCAATCTCCCCCGCCTCAGCGATATTCTTGGGGTGTCCATCTTGTATGTACCGTGTGATGTCTTCAGGAACACCATCCAAGAACTGCTCCATTTGTATGAGGAGGTTCAGTTCTTCCAAGGTTTGAATGTTGTTTCCTGTTAGCCAGGCCTCATAGTTTTTTGCAATGTAGTAGGCGTGTTTGGGAAATGACTCCTCTGGTTTCCACTTTTGGTTTCTGAAACGCCGACGGGCATGATCTGGGGTTATCCCCATCCTGTATCTGGCCTTGGTTTGAAAAAGTTTATAGTCATTCATTTGGTGCTTAGGCATTTCAGCTGCCACCTCTGCTAAAGGTCCACTGAGCTGTGACCTCAATTCTACCATGTACTGGTCTTCGGGAATGCTGTACCCAAGACAGGCTCTTTCAAAATTTTCCAAGAAGGCCTCGGTGTCATCACCTGCCTTGTAGGTGGGAAATTTCCTGTGCTGTGGAGCAATATTTGGCGCCGGGTTGTTAGGGTTGGCTGGCACATGCAGCCCAGCTTTTGCCAATTCCAGTTCATGTTTTCTCTGTTTTTCCTTCTCTTCATTCTCTTTTTGTTGTTTTTCCATTTCTTTTTGGTGCTTTTCCATTTCTCGGCGGTGCTTTTCCATTTCTCGGCGGTGGGCCACCTCTTCTTCTTCTAGTTTTCTTTTGTGTGCTGCCTCTTTGATTTGTTCTTCTCTTTCTTTCATCTCCATCTGTCGCCTGTGTTCAGCTTCTTTGATTTGTTCTTCGGCCGCAATTTTTGCCTTAGAAGTCATGATTCCTGTTTTCTGGTGTTGGGGTGCCCTCCGGTGTTTATCTTCTGAACTGCAGGTTCTCTGTTGCCTCCTGAAGTCTGCCTAGCAACAGTGCCTTTAGCTAATTTTCCTTTTCTCTCTCTAGCTAATGTTCAATGAAGGGAAACCAGAAAAACCACTTTATTTGCATGCATATAAGTGCCGGTACTTGCCTCCTAATGGGAGGGCTATTGCATGACAAAAGACCCTCAACAGTTTCTTAATGGCTTCTCGCTTAACATGCAAGCCACAAACTGCGAGAGAGAGCAGAAAAAAAAAATTCTCTCTGGTTCCCTTTTAAAACCAACTGCTTCTCTCTGCTAAAAAGCCCTTAGCAGAGAAAAGAAAAATATAATATTTCTACTGGCTTCTGGATTCTGTCTCCCACCAGCTGCCACTCATGTAATAACCTTAGTCCCAGATTTGGACCTTAGCGTCCAACATATGGGGGTTAGCATGAAAACCTCCAAGCTTAGTTACCAGCTTGGACCTGGTACCTGCTGCCACCACCCAAAAAATTAGAGTGTTTTGGGGCACTCTGGTCCCTCTGAAAAACCTTCCCTGGGGACCCCAAGACCCAAATCCCTTGAGTCTCACAACAAAGGGAAATAATCCTTTTTCCCTTCCCCCCTCCAGGTGCTCCTGGAGAGATACACAGACACCAGCTCTGTGAATCCAAACAGAGTGAATCTCCCTCTCTGTTCCCAATCCTGGAAACAAAAAGTACTTTCCTATTCCCCCAGAGGGAATGCAACATCAGGCTAGCAATCCAACACACAGATCTCCCCTTGATTTCTTCCTCCCACCAATTCCCTGGTGAGTACAGACTCAATTTCCCTGAAGTAAAGAAAAACTCCAACAGGTCTTAAAAGAAAGCTTTATATAAAAAGAAAGAAAAATAAGTACAAATGTTCTCTCTGTATATAGATGATACAACACAGGGTCAATTGCTTAAAAGAATATTGAATAAACAGCCTTATTCAAAAAGAATACAAATCAAAGCACTCCAGCACTTATATTCATGCAAATACCAAAGAAAAGAAACCATAGAACTTACTATCTGATCTCTTTGTCCTTACACTTAGAAACAGAAGACTAGAAAGTAGAACTACTTCTCCAAAGCTCAGAGAAAGCAGGCAGCCAGAAAACAAAGACCTTAGACACTCAATTCCCTCCACCCAAAGTTGAAAAAATCCGGTTTCCTGATTGGTCCTCTGGTCAGGTGCTTTAGGTGAAAGAGACATTAACCCTTAGCTATCTGTTTATGACATAAGAGCCAAGAAATTTAGGTTACTGCTGTGAGGGACAGACCTGGGGAAGGGACTGTTTGGCCTGCACAGACTTTGAGGGAAGAGTCTGCAAGGTTTTGGTTGGTTTGCTGAGACGGCTTAAAATAAAACAACTAAACCTGCTGGGAACAGCTTCCCTGGATTCCTTGAGTAAGCTCAGCTAGAACTAACCCAGGAAGGAGCTCGTTCAGCAAGAGTAAAACCTGGTCTGGTAGGAGGAGGGTGCTATAAAATAGGTCCCAATCCTTTTACACACATTCTTAAATTTATGGTGCATGGTGTATACTCCCATTGAAGCCAATGGGATTAGCCATGTGCTGACAAAGGATGCATGCAGAACTTTGTTGCATCTGTTCATCACTCAGGAGAAAGCTGTCCTGCAAGAGGTTGGACTCACATGGGCTTTTCCATCTGCATCTCCTGCAGTTCTGTAATCCCTTGTGTTTTCACTGAGGTGTCTGGTTCCATGGTATCTCCCTACCCAACCGTCTTTCATCCATCTTTACTGCATGCCGTGCAGTCTGCTGGCAGTAGAAAAAAACATGGTACAACTTCTGAATTTACCCAGCACAGTCCTTTTGTGGTGACATTTACCACGCACTAGTTGATGACTCAGCAATTGTAACCTCAGTTTAGTGCCTCCGCTTTATTTCTGTTTTCCTTTCAAGTCAAATCATTCAGAAAGAAATTACATAAAATATTTAAGGAAATGGCTGTGAATCTCTTGGGCTGGTGCAGCAAGATCTGAAAGTTCTGTCTTCATTTTCAACAGGTCCATTGACTAGAAAATGAGAATAAAGCAGGGCTGCCCAGAGGATTTAGGGGTCCTGGGGCAAAGCAATTTCAGGGGCCCCTTGCATAAAAAAATTTGCAATACTGTACAATACTATATTCTCGTGGGGGCCCCTGCGGGGCCCAACACAAATTGCCCCACTTGCTCTGCACCCATGGGCAGCCCTGGGAAAAATAAACCTTCTGCATTTCAGCACAAACCCAGTTTTGAGAAAACTTCTTTACAAGGTATTACTGGTTCTCAGCATCAGCTAGTGCGAAAAGGCACTAAAGGTCATTAAAAGGGTTGGACAAATATTTTCCGTCAAAACTTCTTCTGGATTGTAAACTAGGGGTTTTTAAAAGGCAGAAAAAAATCACGGACAATGTCTGCTTTCCTTCAAAATTTGTTGTGGGTTTTTAATTGAAAAGCTGAAATTAGTCTGCCAAAACCTGAATATGGTTTGGGGTTTCAGAAGTGTGTGGTCAAATATTTGCTGCTTGCTGTGTTTGATTGTTTGAAGAAACAATAAAAAATTCTGCTTAAAAAAAATCCAAAACTTTTGAACCACCTCAGCTTGTGACCAAACGCCCAAGCCCATCCAGTCAGAGATTTTTCCAGGTTTCTAATACTCTGCTGGCTTCCTTGACTCATATCTGTCTCCATAACTTTGGGTTCATTTAGGTTAGAACATAAGAACAGCCATACTGGATCAAACCAAAGGTCCATCCAACCTAGTATCCTGTCTACCGACAATGGCCAATGCCAAGTGCCCCAAAGGGAGTAAACCTAACAGGTGATGATCAAGTGATCTCTCTTCTGCCATCCATCTCCACCCTCAGAGGCTAGGGACACCATTCCTTACCCATCCTGGCTAATAGCCATTAATGGACTTAACCTCCATGCATTTATCTGTTTCCTAGAGACTGGCTCCATAGGGTCCCTCAGAAAGTGGAGACGGTTACTGTGGGTTTGTCTTTAGTATAACTTATGTACATACTTCACGAACTGAGCATTTGAGCTTGTTCCAGAATCTGGGATGAGCCTATGTTGTGAAAACTGAAATGCTCAAAATAGCACATGCATGTGAATGAACACAGGGTGCTAAAATTAAATTAACCCAGGGGTTCTCAAACTGGGGGTCAGGATCTCTCAGGGGGTCACAAGGTTATTACTGGGGGTCGCAAGCTGTCAGCCTCCACCTCAAACCCTGCTTTGCCGCCAGCATTTATAATAGTGTTAAATATATAAAAAAGTGTTTTTAATTTATAAGGGGGGGTCGTACTATGTGAAAGGGGTCACCAGTATAAAAGTTTGAGAACCACTGAATTAACTCCTTTGAAGCCTCAGGGAATGCAGAGGAGGGAGGTCTCCCTTGGTAGGGTTGGGAAGGATATTGCTCTTCTCATGTGATCCCTCCTCCAGTGGCTAATTTTAAAGGAAGCTACCCTCCCCTGACATGAATCTCCCTATGGCACTGAAATTAAATATATACTATAATTTGGCATTTGAGAAGTGAAAGGGATGGTAGCCCTAATGGAAAAACTAACAGCTTGGCTCTTCTGCAAGCCTCAAACTGCTGAATGAGCTTTAGGGCAGGGAAGGCTGTGCCTCCCAAACAGCCTGGCCCTGCCCCCTATCTGACCCCCACCCACTTCCTGCCCGCTGACTGCCCCCCCGTCAGAATCCCCGACCCGTCCTGCTCCTTGTCCCCTCACTTTCCCCCAGAGACCCCACCCCCAACCACCACCCAGGGACCCCACCCCTGCTCCCTGTCCCCTATCTACCCCCCTCTGAGCCCTGACAGACCCCCGGAATGCCCACGATCCAACCCTTCTATTCCCTGACCACCCCCCAACCTCTGCCCCCTCCCTGTGCCCTGACTATCCCTGGGACTTCCTGCCACTTAGCCTGCCAACCCCCCCCGGCCCAGGCCCCTTACCCCCGGCTCCCCCCTCACCCGGAATCTCAGCGCATCCAGGAGCCTTGCTCGACAGCTGCTGCGTGACTCCGGTGGGGCCCCTGAGCTCTGCCCCACTCAGAGCCATGTGGTCAGGGGGTGGGGCTGCGAGCTCTGGGCCGAGCGGAGGGAGCTGAGCTCAGTCTGGAGCTTGCAGCCCCGCCCCCTTGTCACGCGCCTCTGAGTGGGGCGGAGCTCAGGGGCCCCCGAGAGCCACGCTGCAGCGCTGTCCAGGGATGCTCCTGGGTGCACTGAGGCTCCAGGAGAGGGGCAGAGGCGCGGTGGGTTGGGCTGGGGCCCGGGAGGGAGCCTCGGCCGTTCTTGTGGGGGCCCCTGCAGAGCCCAGGGTCTGGGGCAAATTGCCCCACTTGCCCCCCCCCCCCCGGGCAGCCCTGGAATAAAGTCACCAGCTATCAGTGTTTCTAAAGAGTTCTTTCTTTTCCTAACCAATGGATTGACATTAGAACGGGAAATAATCTGTTTCCCCACCACCACCACTCTGCCCCTGTTTTCCCATTTAATTAGAAACGCCATCAATCAATTTCACAAATGGGCACTGTATAATTGCCTTCTATCTCGTTTGCTATTTAAAATAGATGTTCTTGTCAGGTCCAGCCTTGGAGAGAAAAGAACATCCGACAGGTTTCCAGGTGCTCTGCTGAGATTCTTCACAAATATGTTTTCCACATGGGATTTCAGCTTCCTGCTTTTTTAAAAAAAGAGGAAAGAAGTTTGGTTGTTGTCTTTTCTTTTCTTTCTAATACTAAAACTAGTTGCTTAGTGTCCAAGGCACACATCTCCCATGAAGTGTGAAAAGTGAGCGAAAACAATATGTCTGGAAGCCATGTCACGTGCTGCCCAGAGTGTCAGCTATGACCTTTGCACGGTGCTGAGTGAATGAGAAAATTTGAAAGTCTCTGTCTCTACTCTAGTGACCATTCACTTTTTGGAATTAGAGACTGGTCCTAGGTGCAATTTTTGTATTTGCATCTGAACTACTCCACAGATCACAAGTGTTTTGGAACAACCCAACACACAGCTAATGGCTTAGAAGTGAGTAAAGGGCTTGGGGATATAGACCATTATTATTATATTAGCAGTTAATAGAGAATTTTGTTTGGCTGTGGTTCCGTGGGCTGCTTGCATCTGAAGACAGGAAAGGATGGAACTTGACAGAGCAAGCCTGTTCTGAGATACTAATTCAATGGGTACAATTAATTAATTAAACATGCGCATACACTGCATCCAGTTGCCTGTTGTAGGAAGCTCAAAATGGAAGATGCCAAATAAATTGGCACCAGAGCCTGTTGATAAATGAGCTTGAAAAGTGTGTGTTGATTCACTCTAAAGTGGAACCTGGAGTGACAGAGCAGTTTTGGTATATGTTTTCCCCCCTCATTTTTCTGTGTATAGTTGCAAACAACTTCTGCGTTGAGAAAAGAGGTCTTATGCATTTTTCTCTGTCTCAGGGAAGGAAAGGAACACTGAAGGAAAGAAATAAATTCTAATCTATCAACCCAAGTTCAAGCTGATGCAATTCTCTTTTTTTCCCCGTCCTTTTTGATTGGTTGACATTTTTTGACACGTGTGTGTGTGTGAGAATGTAGTATATTGTATATATATGAAAGTGAGGGCACTCTTTTGGAGAAGCCTGGCGGGGGGGGAAACTGGGTTTTCCATTCAGCTCTGAATGCAACAAGGTTAGTATTTGTCCTTATTTCATGTGTCAATGAGTTCCATGGTTCAGGTCCAGGCCACCTCCCCCCATTAAAGTTTTGTCTCCTGCAGTTGCGAGGTCCCTCCTCCCTATTGCTCAACAGTTTAATTGTTCCAGTGGAATGTAGCTGTGCTACGAAGTTATGGTTGTGGAAAGAGTGAGAGATGCACACAACATCAAGTATTAGTTAATGTTAAGAAATCAGGCCCTTGATGAAGGATGATCCAAAACTGAAGGGAGAAGTGAGGGAAAAGAGAGATTTTAGTTATTATTGAAACATAAATAGTGAGATTGGGGAAGCAGATAGCTGGCTTACTGCAAGCCAGAAGCTGATTATTCCAGCTGATCTTGGGATGGATTAGTTCAGTCATCACAAAGAAAAATCACTTGAGCATTCAGCAGTTAAAATGTAGTAAAGGAGTAACAGTTAACTGGACCACAGCACCAGGAAACACTAAACAAGGATAGCATCTACATGTCCAAAATGCACAGAGCACCAAAACAAGGATAACTCAATACTGCATTCAGTAAAATACGTAGATGCCAATATCTCCCTGGGAATAGTGACAAAAATCAAGTAGCTTTTGTGGACTGCCTTGTTTGGAGGAATGTATGATAGAAGCACATTTTCCATTTTAGCAAGAAATAGCCTCATTGCAAGACAATGTAATATGACTGCTTTTCCCTGCAAACATTCTTTTCCCCTCCTGATTAATGATTGGCTTTGTCAAGGAACTGCAGGACGCCTAGGACCAAATTTTTCTTTTTATACAGCAGCTTTTTTTAAATGTCAGTGAAATAGAGCCTAGCATAGAAATAAACTACTGCAGCATCATCATATTTTTTTTAAAGTACAAAATAAGATTATGTTCTCAATGAAGATCAAAAGCACGTGAGGAGATCAGATCACACATTCATATCAACCATCCAATCCCCTCTTGACTTGGTTTTGTATTTAAATTCAGTATCTGCACTTAATAAATAATTCAAAGATATTTATATCTAAATATTTTGGTGAGCTGCTAGTTAGTGTCTTGAGCCTAATGTTCTTATATTGGGTCACATGCATCATTGCACTAATATACTATTACTGTACTCCTATGTGCCACAGTTTATTTGGATGTAAAAGAATTATGCTTGCTTGGAGCAGACATTAACAGCAAATTTGGCTTTTTTTTTTTTCTTTAGACTGATAAGCATTTCTGGTCTGTTATCCTTTGCTTTGGCTGATTCTGAGCTTCATTTGCTGACACATTTGCCCAAATTGTTGGCTTTTATTGGGGTTGAAAAGTTTGAGTAACAGCATCATGGGAAAAGTTATTTACCAATATCAACGCATAACTCATCACTTAATAGTCACCTAGGGCTAGATTGACAAAGGTATTTAGGTGCCTAAAGACGTCACAGAGGTGCCTGATGGGATTTTCAGAAGCACCTAAGCATGTTAGGCACCTGCCAACCTCTAGATGCCTGATGCCAAAATACCTTTGCAAATCTAGAGAGGTAAGGCAGGTGAGGTAATAATATGTTTCATTGGACCAACTTCTGTTGGTGAAAAAGACAAGCTTTTGAGCTTACAAAGAGCTCTTCTTCAGGTCTTGGAAAGGTACTCAGAGTGTCACAGATGAAACAGAGTTAACAAGAGACCATTCCAGGTGCAAGACACCCTTTGAGGGAAAGTGGGCAGTTTACACCTCTACAGTCATGAGGCAAAGGAGGGTTAGTGGGTTACAGATTATTGTAATTAGCCATAAATCCAGAGTCTGTATTAAGTCCATGAGTTTTGGATTTAGTACAGTCCATGTGGCAGAGTTTTGCATTTAAGTTCTCAGGCTCAACTTTTGAAGGCGGTGTGCAGGTTCCTTTGAGAACGAGGACTGAAAGGCTAGATATGGAGTGATCATTTTGCCCACAGGTGATATAATTTTTAAAAATAATGTTATCAGTTTTGCAAAGCTAGCCTTCATCCCTTGGCACTTCAGTTTCCCATCTTCAGAATTAGGATGATGATAATTTCTTTCTTTCACCTTTCCTTGCTCATCTGTTTCAGCTTCCATTCAGCAAAGTATGTAAGTGCCTGGCTGACTTGGAGTGCAAGAATAGCCTTAAATGGGATCACCGCATGCTTAATGGAAGGCATGTGCCAAAATATTTCACTGAGTCAGGGCCATAAACTCGTCAGGACTTGGGCTAGGTATTGTGGTATCAATGAGGCCATGATCTCAATCAGGTCTTTAGGTGTTACAGTAATACAAATAATAAGTTATAATTATTAAGCAGCACTAATAGAAGTTGTATTTTTCTTCAGTAACCAGGATCATAATAATTAAAGAGAGGGGAATAAAAGCCAACTTAAATTGAGTTGGTCAGTAAACTTTTTTATTCCCACCTTTTTTAGTAAAAACAAAAATTGGTGAAATTTTTCTTTAAAAGTTTTCAGCTGAAAGTTTTTGGTTACCAAAAAAATAAAAATACTTTGTTTTGTGAGTTTTAAGTTTTTTTGACCCCACACTGCCAAATCTTGTCTGTTGGAACTTTCATTTTGATTAGTTTTTTTTCACTTTAAAAATGTTTTGATTTAAAATGTTGACCACCTCTAACTGCATCTTCCCCAAACTCGAACCAAACATAGATAAATGCTTCCAGAAGTCTTCCTATGGTGCCATGCCCCACTAGCACTGCAGTATGTGCAATTACTTATATAAAACATTTTCAATTTCATATGCTTGAATGAACAGCACACCACAATTGTTTATTCTAATGGAAAAAATGTTTTATTAAAGGCAAACTGCAAAGCTAAAATGAAAATTGAGTTAAGCCTGAAAATATGTGCTTAGCAGGTTGTGATACTGTTACCTCCATGCAACTCATGGCATGCCATCCAAGAGACTAATCAGTGATGTCACAGGAGGATGGCTCATTAAAATGTAAATACACACCATGTCAGGTATTATCTTGCCCCTGTCTGTCTCCGTGGCAGCACTTCAAACTGCGACAGGTTCACTTGACTAAGCCCTTTACAAGAAAATTGGACATTATGCTGTGCTACAAGCATACATCTAAGGTGAGGCAGATTCTTTCCTGAGCATTTGATCATACTAACCAATGACTCAAATCATCCTAAAATGATCAATTTAAACCAAACTTGGTTCATATAATGATAGATGCAGAAAACCTTATTTTTTTTTACTTTTAATCTTACTCTTTCCAAATGGATTTTATTTGTCACTGTGATATCCTTAGAACCCTAATCCTGTGCACCTGCCCTTTACAAAGCTTTGAAATGGAGCAAGGCATAAAATATGCCAATTAGAATATCAAAGAAATAGGTAATGGATCTAAAACTTAGACCAGAGGTTCCCAAACTTGGTTCGCAGCTTGTTCAGGGTAAGCCCCTGGTGAGCCGCAAGATGTTTTGTTTACCTGAGTGTCTGCAGGTACGGCCACTCACAGCTCCCAGTGGCCACAGTTCACCATTTCTGGCCAATGGGAACTGCGGAAAGCGGTTGCGAGCTGCAAGCAGCTGTACCTGCGGACACTCAGGTAAACAAAGCATGTCATGGCCCGCCAGGGGCTTACCTGAACAAGCCACGAACCAAGTTTGGGAACCCCAGACTAAAACGCACAAATCCCAGTTTCACTCCAATTACTTTGATGAGACTTAATTTGGACCAAAATGGACCACCCAGACATGAAAGTGATTTATTCTGCTTCATCTTTACTTGGCTAATAATGCAGAAAATACCATCTTCAGGTATCCAGTATAAGAGATTATATCACACGCATGCACACATGTGCACACACGCAAAAGTGTCCACAAGCTGAATTTAGATAGGGGTGGATGAAATGTTAAATCATTCCATTTCTATTATGTTTATCTTCCCATATGCCAGTTTCCCGTCCGCCATCATCCTTCATTTGGCTGTTTCATGTAAATCTTTCTGAAGACTCTTCTCATGCGAGGCACAAGTGTTTCAAAGTTTCCCACAGAACAGTTGTTTTATCAAGTGCTATATGGATCAGTAATTTAAATGTTTTAGAGGTTTAAATTCAAGCTCCTTCTCAAGGGCTTCTTGGCAGCAGTATTTGGTGGGCTGCTCCGTACAAGAGAATGTGGAAGAGCATGCATCCCCTGTGCTGTGCAAAGTCATGCGCAGTCTCCCACCTGACACTGCTGTGGGACAGGGGGAGTTTGGAGCATATAATTGTGCGTGGAGGCTACTTTGCCCGTAGGACTGATGATAGAGTGGCTCCTAAATCTGGATTCATGGCTTGGGGGAAGTAATTCCCCTTCTTCCCTTCATCTGCTCAAGCTGGGTACTCAGACTGGATGTGGAGGTCGAGATTTAGGCCTCAGTAATTCAGTACCGTTAAAGTAGGTCCCACTTTGTTCTTGTAGATAAAATTACATCTTTCTCTCTCTCTTCACATCTATGTGCTATTCAGGAGTTATAGGAAAACTATAAGGACTGTCCAGGAAGGATAGGCAATTCTCCAAGCTATCCTTTGGTTTGACTACAGGACAAATGGTACCCTCATTTCCACCTGTACAACTCTATTGTTTTCCGATTGTGTCCTCTGTGACCTGTTCAAACCCAGTTAAGGTTAATGGGGTTGCATAGGTATCACTGAAGTCGTCATTGGTCCTGCAGATCCATGATTTCTGGTGATGGTCTCTGAGATGGAAAGACTGAATTTGCCAAGCTGATAGTTAGGAAAAAAATCTTTTAACTTGCAAATCACTGGGAGACATGAATATGGGACCCTGCCATGCCTGTTGACAGTTGAACCACACATTATTATTGGGAATGGAGAGATTTAAAGTTAAACTCAAAAATGTGTTATAAGCAAAGCAGGTATTTATAAATCACAGTAAATGTCAATAGAGATTTAACAGGGGTCTTTTACTATTGATTAGGATAAATCTTGGAATTAAGTTCTCTTCTTCCTTGCCTCTTAATTGCACTATCAAGGCCAATATCCAAAGGGCCATATGCAAGTGACTACAGCTGCCCAAGATGCTATTATTATGAGAGTAGTCCAACCCCATCCAAACTTGCAATGTAACATCAATTCAGGTTAAACTGGGAAACTGAGCAGAAAATTGCTGTCTGGTGTTTTGAATGGTTTTTGCATCTTAACATTATCTAATATTGGATCATTATGTACTGATGCAAAATGCCAGCAAATAATGGCACAACGCTGCGAGTAATGACACTGGGACTCAGGAGAAGGAAACAGTGAGTGTAATTTAATTTCTTATGCAGTTTCATGAACTAGAAGTCAACTCAGCTACACATTTGTTCAGATTAAATATAATGATCTGTGCCTGCAACCTAACTCTGTAGGGAATGCATGTCTATAACTAGGGAGGGAGAGGGAGGGAGTGTTACCATGGAAATTTGACTGATGTCATAGTTGCAGTGCATTGCAAATGGCTCATGTGTCATGGCTCATTTTCCAGATGGAATTAGGAGGACCGAAAATTCAAAGAGAAATATCTCCAGATGTTTGCAGCAAGAAACGTCAACAATTGTACAGGGATGTTTTTAATAGGCAAATGTTGTGAGTCTTAAATTCCCTGTTAGGATTAGCAAGGTGAAAATACTCCATAAGGGAGAACTTCACAGCTTTCATACGCAATCTAGTGTAATCTAAGTAACAGAATAAATTCTATGCTTTCCTGGGAATGTCTGACAGTCAGGGTCAGTTTCTTGGGCTAGTGCAGGAAGAGATAAAACGAAGCCTCTGCCCACTTGCCTCCCTGTAACTCAGCAAGAGATTGAACCTGATGGAGGGCAGCCACTGCTGCGGCGGCTTCCCTCTCTCAAGTTTGCATTAGGTAGAGACAGCTTTAAATTCCACCGGGAGTGATTGTGAGGCTTCCCAGGGATACTCACGGTCTGGAGGCATCTTGCTACTGCCTGCCCTTAGCATGAAGAACCCTTCTCTTTGCTTGCTGCGGGTCAACTCCCCATCTCCACTGGCCATGGGAAACACAAACACTCCCTCTAGGCTTACACAGGCCCCGCTCTCTCACTACAGGTTAGTGATAAGCATACTCCATCACCCAGCCTCTGATTATCTCCCTGGAATATCCAGCCTCTGGTCCACTGCACGCAGTGTTCACAGATTCGCTGCTTCCAAAGAAGCAGGACACCCCAGCTTACCAGTTACACCTCAGTTCCTCTTAACATACAGCACTTAGATATGTCTGTAGTGAAAACAAGTAAGAGTTTATTTAACAAAGTACAGCGATTCAAGTGATAGCAAATAGAAGTATTGGAAATAAATGATTACATATCAAATAAAATCATAATACGCACTCTGGAATCTAAACTTACTCAACTAGATACTTTCATGTCTTATACAGCAAAGCTCCCCCAAAGTCTTTCCAGCATTTTACAGCCAGGCTTGGCTGTGATTCGTTCAAGACAAATCACACTGTCAGCTTCCCTCCAGGGTGAAATATTCGGGGTGTCTGCACCCTCAAATGTATCAGAACAGTCCTTTGTTCTTTTTCATAAACAGGACACCCCCTGCTGATTCCCCCTTCTCTGTGGCTTCCCTTTCTTGTTGATTTTGTAATGTTTTTATCAGTGTCCTGCTCAGAATGTAAATAGACATCAGTTGTGAGACACAGTAGCCAGAACACATGACCAGACAGGGAAATAAGCATCTGTTACTTCCTGCTTGAAAGGAACCTGTCTAGGACGTGACGCTGCCTGGTTACCTGCCTTAAGAACATAATTTTCAGTGTAAACACATAACTCCTTAAATATAATCATACGCACATTTCACACTGAGTATGATCACCAAGGAGCTACTGGTCTCGGTAGAGACCTCATATGCCACCCTTGAGTGAATTATTCATGTATATATCCAACCCTGTAAAACTCTACACACCGCCTGTACTCTCTGCCTGTGGGCATCATGAGGTTCCTGGATCACAGTGATGCATCCCCATCTGTGCCTATGGCTAGGTCTACACTTATGGTGGCATGTAGAGGACAGATACTGCCTGCACAGCTAACGTGGGTATAAACAGCAGTGTAGACAATGAGGCTTTGCTTAGGCATGTAGAGTACGGACATGCCAGAACCCTAGTGTATGTGCCCTACATGACTCTCTACTCACCCAAGCACTGCTTCCTAAGTCTACACTGCTCTCTTTTGTACTTTAGGGTCCTGCGGTGTTTTGTGTTCACCACTGAAAATCTTGGTTACATTCCAGAACAATGATACAGAATTCAGAAGAAGCCCTAGATTATAGCTTATCATGCAAGAAGGGAATATTCTTCAGATTTCAGATAAAAAAAAAGACCAGTTACATGGTTGAGAAGTAAATATAAAGTATTTTAATGTGTTTATACAAAGTGAGTTTGTTTATACGTGGACCATCACATCTTAAAAAAAGTCTTGTTTTACTGACCTTAATATTGTTAAAAATTCACAAAGAAAGAAAATGACTTTGAAAGTTGAGTATGGAAAAACCACCTTTTTTTTTTTTTGCCTTTTTCTGCCTTTTGAGGTACTGTTACTCAGATATTTGCACAGCATATTTTGAAAGTCAAATGAAAAACAATGAACTCATATTAACTAAGCCACCACATAGTTAGGTTTCCAGAGGATGGGGAGAGAGAAATATATTTTTTATCTAAGCGATAAAGAGCCTAGATTTTCATGAAAATTGCTGGAAGGTAGATGAGCAATTAACTGAGTGGGATTTGTCAACTGCAAAGTTGATTCTTGGTAGGCTGTGCCAAGTGACTTTATTTATTAATTTGGATTTCAGTCTAGAAGAAACATCCCACAGCCATGCACACCACTGACAACCTGTCCACTTGTTTGTCTGTGCACCTGTTATATCATGTCTTTAGACTGTAAACACCTGGGAACTATCATTTACTATGTATCAATTTAGCTCCTAGCACAATGAGGCCCCAACTTGGTTGACGCCTCTGGCAATATAAATCTTTAATATTAATATTTTTAAAACACTGTGCCATAGGAATTGTAATACATAACACCATCCAGAGTAGCAGCATTTCTTCAGCCCCCATGCTACACACACTGAAGCATGTGAGTAACTTTAAACATAGCAGGACTACTCACATGGTTGAAGTTATGCAAGAGCTTCAGTGCTGTATTGTCTAATCATCAGTTAGTAGATGCAATGGCATTTGAAGTGCTCTTTAACCATAAACTGACAGATTAGTGTTGTCCTGCACTCTAGGACACATAGTACATGGTTGCAAATAGTTCTGCTTAAGGGACTCACTCTGGATACCTTTGGTGCACAAATTCCCTCAAAAGGGGCTGGGTGCAGACTTGGTCATGTTCCCCTTACACCTTTCTCCACATTGGTTGCAAATATGGTAGCATGTCCTCTAGGGATGGTGTACCATGCACGCTCCCTATCCCTGCTCTCTGGAGTTCTTGGGAGGCAATGTGCCTATTCAATTGAAAATGAGGCATATGGGTGTCATGTTGGCCCAAAGATATGTCTCTGTAAGAGCTAGCTCTTCTAGATAGTCCGCTGAGTTGCCTTGCAAGGGAGAAGAATTTGTGTGTTGCAGGAATTCTGAGGAAAAGTTGGGAATAGAACATGGATCTGCTCACTCCCAGGCACATGACTCATGCACAAGACCTTCCTCCTTAGCAGCATGTATGATTTATATTATAAGAGAAAAAGATTTACAGCCCAATAATAACATATCCTCTCTGCCCTTGTATTGTATGATTTTATTCATTACTGCTCATTAAGCAATATCTTTTTAATAATCAAGAGGTAACAGGTGTAGTTAGAGCTATAAAGGCTCGTTGGAATTTGCCCCTCAATGAACCGATATGCGGGGGCGGGGGTTGGAGGAGGCGCAAGGTGGAAGTTTTTCCTAGGGCACAAAATATCCTTGCACCAGCCCTGCATCTAGTGGATATTCCAGCACTGATGCATCCTGTACTTCAGTCTGCACCATCTTCCACCAGCGTGGAACTTGCAGTGCATGTAGTCCTAAGAGCTCAAGAGGTTATTTGCAGTGTGTTTTATGGCATTTATTTTGCAAAGGTGGGCTTGTGCTGCAAAGTTAGAATCCAGTGCCGTCTCTGAATTTTCTCCAATATCAGGGCCTTCAGCTTCATTGTACTGTCTAAGCCGCTTCTCCAGTTATGCTATTTCTAAATGTAGGGGCCTGGTGGTCTTTCCTATATGACTGACTAGCTTTGTTTTGAGCCCCCTAGCTTTTCGCTAGCCTAATCTCTTTTGGCTTGCTTGCTCTCTATCTGTGTCTATCATCCCCCTCCAGTCTGTCATAAACAACAGGACCCTTTATGGAAATACAGTTTATTAAAATGGTAAAATAGAGCACATTTATCTTTCAGAGTTGCTTGCAGTATGAGATGTGGTCTGAACCTCTTGTCTGATTTAAGCCTGTAGTTGACAATAAAATAGTTGACTTGTTGTGTGGTCTAATGCTGCACCCGTTTTTACAATTGGATGAGACAGTCGGCTTTTTTCTGATTCTTTGGGAAATCATTTCCTTGCAACTAGAAAAACAGCACAGGTCTTGGCTGCTTTTATATATGTTTTTATACTAGAGTTCAGGTATCTCCAATGAGCAGCATGCAAATACAGAAAAGCTTGAGTTCCCTTTGTTGTATTGCACTCATCTTCTAGTGCACTGAGGCTGCATTCACCAAATTGGTTGGAGCAACACAATTTCCAAGTGTGGCTGAGTGTTTGGAGAGCAGAGGATTCAATATCAGAACTTCTGGGGTTATGGTCTCCTCTCTGCTACTGACTAGCTCTGTGAACTTGGGCTAGTCACTTTACTTCTCAGTGCCTCAGTTTCCCCTGAAATATAAGAATACTTACCTCACAGATGATTAATTTGTGTTTGTTGAGTGCTTTGAGACATGTGGATGAAGGCTGCAGTAGGTAGAAATTTTCCTAAGAGAATCTGTGTCCTCTCTTTGCATCAGCTACATTAAATATATATTTAATTATTTTTAAATGTATGTCAGTGATGAGAAAGGAAAAAATCTTTCTCATGTCTTCCATAGTAAATGAGGAACAAAGAACCCTAGACATGAAGTAAGCATGCGGTCTGGATTAAGGGCTAAGAAATAAATCAATGCATTTTATTAAAAGAATGCAATCAGAACTGTAATTATAGCTTCTAATCAGATTGTCATTTTCCAAGTGTCTTTGTTGTTTAAACTTCTTTTGAAGTCTCACTTTTCAGCCAAAACAGACCCTGTCTTATGTACCATTACTGCATGATTGCAGATAGGATTCTGCCTTCCTTTTGACCAGTGCAAATTCAGTGGCAGTGGTTCTATCCTCAGTTAAAAACTGCATAACCTGTACGATCTCAGTGGGGCTGCAACAGTGTAACCAAGGCATGAGTTAGCCCAGAGTTCCTCCAGTGTGAGGCATAGATGTGTGATAGATGATGCATCTATTGTTTGTACCGTGATTTGCCACACTCCACACAACTCCATCAATGTCAATGGGGTTACATGTGGCGTGAGTCAAAGCAGAATTTGGTCCCATGTTGCTTAGTCACCTCTTAGCTGTGTGTGTCTGGAGAGAGAGCAATACCTCTTCATAAAATACCTTAGTAGATGCAACGCCCACTCCATCGATAAACCTACTGTGCCTAATTCTGCCTTCAGCTTTATGTATGCATCTATCTGTCTGTCTGTCTGCCAGTCCCATACTGCCTACAAAGCTCTGCTGACTTCTGAGGAAGTTGTCTGCCTGCCCAGGGGTAGCATTTGGCACACTGTACATGTGTTGTGCTCATTGTTAACACTAGACAACAAATGTGTCACACAGTCTAATCCCATCTGAGAGTGAAGCTGTGGATGGATAGTCCTAATGCTGGAACCCATGAGCCTAATTTACTCTCTGAAGCAAAATCTCTCAAGATTATGTACCACTTCTTTTTTTCTCAGTGATCTATTTTCTCTAGCTGCAAATGGAAGCTGTAAGAGAAAATGAAGTGGAATTTCTACCTGGTTCAAGTACACTAGAATAATAAATAAGGCTCAAAACAAACCATCTTGTCTTCACAAATCAATTGATCTATTTTTGTCCCACGCGCTTGCTCCTAAGGATTTACTTTTCCATCGAGCTTTAACTAACTAGCACGGTATGCATGATTCTGCACTTGGATAAATAAGTAGGGGCGTTCTTATTTTAAAATAGGACAGCATTATCTTTCATGCTATGCAGAAGCAAATGAGCAAACAGCCTTCTTTTTTTTAGTTCTTCCGATGAAATCTCTTGAGATTTGTGGCATAGGCTATCGTAGAGACCATTCACAGCCTGGTCCTCAGAGGAGCTGAGCCAGCAATGCCCACTGAAGTCAGTAGGTGTTGCAGATGGTCAGCACCATTCCAGATAAGACACTTGGTTTGGAATTGCTCCCTGACTGGTTAAGTGCTGCAGTAGGTTTGAACTTTTATGTTAAGGGTCACCTTCATGTTCTTTCCCCGCTCCTATGAGTCTGTGGCTGCCTGTGGTGTTCCTAGGGAAATCCATGCTTATCAAAGTGAGGGAAGAGAGAGTTTAAAACTTAGCATAGTGCAAGCAGGTGCTGGTATATCTCAGACCTGCTGTGTAACCTTCCTGCTATCCTAGTGCGGACATCTCCTGAAAGGAGCATTTCAGTCATGCTGAATTGTGTGGGGTTTTTCAAAGGTGATCGAATGGCCACTGGGGACTGTTGTTTTTTTTTCATTCATGACATACTGTAACGGAAAGAGCTGAGTTCCATACTGGCACTGGAAAGAGCTGAGTTGGGTCAAGTGGACTCAATCAGCCAATTAGGCTGCAATCTGGGAGAATTAAGCCTGGGAGGAAAGCCCTAATTAAGAGTAGCTCACCTGTGTAGGCCCAGGCAGGGCTTATATAAAGACTGGGAATAGGAAGCATGCAGGGGCTGAAGGGAAGTAGTCTGCAGTCACTCCCTGGTGGGAGGGAGGTGTTTGGGGGCTATTAAGACAAGTAGCCCACAATTATTCCCTGGAAGGAGGGAATTGAGAGGCTGGAAAATCCAGAAGAGTGGAGAGGGCCAAGATATAAGGAAAAGGCTCAGGGAAAGGCAGCAAGGTGCAGAAGGGAACTGCTGTTTAGAGAGACCCTGAGCCAGAACCCAGACTAGAGGCAGGCCCGTGTTCCCCTACCAGCAACTGAGGGAGTGGCACCTGGGGCAGCGAATGGGAGGACTGACTGAGACTGCTGGTGAACAAGGGACTTTGACACACATATGTCTCCTCGTATCCCACCAAGTATGCCATCTGTAAAGAATCCTTCTTGCAAATGAGTACAACAGGCAACTGAATCTTTGCTTGGCATCCTACATTTCATGCTAGTGTGTTGCCCAGGCTTGGATGATAGGGTGAGATTAGTGTAGTCAATTGTGTACACTGCCTTTCATATGTCACATAAAGTAATTGAGTGATGGTCATTATGAGGAATCTTCTTTTCGAAAAATTGGGTGGGCTAGAGCTCATGCTGGTCAAAATGGTCATAGATCCATTGTGTTTTACACCAGCTGTGGATCTGGCTCATTAGGTTTTATCACTAGTGGATGCTAATTGCTGAGAACTCTGTCAGGGGGCCATGTGTACTTGGGGAAAAGCTGTGGACTATAATGAGAGATGAATCAGGTACATCATTTATCTCCTAAAGAAGAATTTCACTAAAGACAACGTGAGTCATATGAGCCAATATTAGCTTAGAACTGCATAAAACAATCCTAAAAACTACAAACATTCACAACTGAGAACATTAGCTGCATTTATAGCTGATCTAAAACCATAACAGATGGTATATAAAAGAATCGTATCTGCTGTATAAATGTTCCCATGATCATAGTTTCTTAACTTCTTCACGAGAATCCAGGGCCTTTATTTTCAAGTTCACTGGTTGAGCATCATTGCGGTCAGCTCACTTTTTCCACAAAAAGATGAAGAATGATGATTAATACATTTAAAAACCCCTCATCCTGATTGTTCTTGTCTCTGGAATTATTATTTTTATTTATTATTTAATTTATATCACAGGAATGCATGCCTTCAGACCCCAAACAGGATCCCTTTTTGCTCGGCACTGTACGTAGTGACAGTAATAAGTAAACACCAGGTAGGCAATGTCTGTATCTCGGCAGCCAAGTGGTGAAATGAGTGAATAGGTTTCCCTGTTTGGGTAGTGTAATAACATCAGAGTGAAGATGTGATGAAGACATCAAAAGAAGTATACAGTGAGGGGGAAAAAAATGTATTCCACAACTTCCAAAGACTTCCTGTGTTGTTGAAAGCTAAAGCTGCACGTCGACACTAGATTGCTGAAGTGCTCTATGTGGTCCACTCTGCTGTACAGATGTGAGAGCTGAACACTTGAAAAGGATGTTGAGAGAAGACTGACAGCATCTGAATTTTGGTGTTACAGAGGAAAGCAAAAAAATAAAATAAAAACTAGCTGCATAACCAAAACTTGGATCAAAGAGGTGAAGAGAAGGATTAATTTAAAAAGAGCACAATTCCTTGAGGTCCTAGATAAAAGAATAACATCTTTTTGTGGCCCCATAGCTCGCAGATCACAGAGTGACTTGCTTCTAGCACTCATACTATCAGGCAAACCAGGAAGAGGAAGAAAGAGAAACAGTTATGTTGGAAATGTCGTCAGATGGAATGGTATCCAAAGGAGATTGGATGTTTTACAACTCTGTCATGACTGCATAAGACGGTCAACAACCTCTGCAGCAGAGATGTCACTTGAAGAAGAAAATTGTACAAATAAATAGGAGGAAGCAGTCCTTATCCCAAAGAGGTTGCAGTCTAAATAGACTGACAAATAAAGATGTTTATAAATAAGGAACTGAAGCACAAAAAGCTGAAGTGACTAGGTCAAGGTCACACATTAAGTCAATCTAGTACCTTAATCATAAAACCTTAATCCACATCCTTCCTCTCTGGTGTCCCAGTGCACCCTGCCTTCTGTGTTGGTCTTTTTTTGTCTGGAAGCTCTTTGTGTTCTGCCTTATAAAAGCATCAGGCACTGGCTAGTCTATGGAAAAAACTGTAGTGCATTGTATACAACCTCAGGAAAAGTCTGCCAGATCTGGATACATCTTCCTGGAAAAATTCTGTTCCCTGTGCCCTCTAACTTTAATGTTAACATGCTCTAGATGAAACTAACCAGCACAGAGCAATACTGTCCTGTGGTATTGCTAGAATAGTTCAGGATACCCGATAAATAATCACAGTCCCACTTGCTGACATACACTCTGACATTACTTTTCAATTAAATGCTGTATATCATAGAGTGACATGACCTACTCTTTGTGGAACTGTGCTGACTGAACTAGCATAATGGATTCAAAGAAACATGGCCTGCTTTCCATGTATAATGCATGAGGCTCATTTTGCGACAGTGTACAAGGCATCTTTGTCACTTCTGAACTAAGTCTCTCGGGCCCTGATGCAGTGAGCCAGAGAGTCTGTCAGGTATCCCATAAACAGCTTGTCAGATCTGTATTCCACACCACCAATATAACAGGAGTCATAAATGAAACAGGCGGAACATTTTACTTCCATGATAGTGGACAACACGCTTTCGTAATGCACCAGAGAAGACTAGTATTTCTGCCTTTTTGCTGCCATGGCACTAAAGGCATCTTACCTGGTAGGAGACAGATTTAAGAAGTACGGCAAAGCAAAATGAGTTCTCATGTGTTTCATTCAAATGAAAAGCAGTAAGCACTGCCACAGCCTCATTTGCTAAGAATGGAGGAAAATCTTATGCTGTGATGCTATCTCTCTATAAAACATCATTGTCCAGGGGAGCTCTAAAATAGTTCTTTCCCATTTTTTGGCCCTGATTCTGGGCCCTGCTAAGAGGTCCAATTCTGATCGCAGTTATATGGGTATATAGCTGGAGGAAGAAATTTGAAATCAGTAGAGTTTGGGTTTGCACTGGTATAACTGAGATCAGACTCTGGCTGAATGTCACTTTGTCACACTGACAGAGCACAAAGTGTCCTTAAAGATGCCCGAAAAGGGCACCTGAGGATACTCCCAGCATGGGGAGATCTGGGATGGCATAAAGCTGGTGCAGAAGGTGTATCAGGGCTTGCTGTGTTAAGGGGAGACAGACCTGTGTTATGAGGGGAGACCAGAGCATGGTGTACTCCACCGATCATTGTCAAGCAGAATGGACCAAGAAGGGCTCTTCTATTTGTAGGAGTACGTCTAGATTACCCGCCATATCGGCGAGTAGCAATCGATTTCTCGGGGATCGATATATTGCATCTCATCGATATATTGATCCCTGAACACGCTCCCGTCGACTCCGGAACTCCACCAGTGCGAACGGCGGTAGCGGAGTCGACAGGGGGAGCCGCGGACATCAGTCCCACGCCGTGAGGACGAGAGGTAAATCGATCTAAGATACTTCGACTTCAGCTACGCTATTCATGTAGCTGAAGTTGCATATCTTAGATCGATCCCCCCCCCCCAAAGTAGACCAGCCCTAAGTGAAGGCAGCCATGTGGCTACTTTAATTTGTTCCAGATGTTAATTCGGCACCAACCCCTGACAGCCAGAGCAGGACCATGGAGAAGCATAATGCCTTTATCCTCTCATAGCTCCATGGAGGAAAAAAAAATGAAAGAATTGCACATGATAAATGCTGTTACCATCACTTAACGCACATCTGGAAGGGACTCAGCTCTATAGTGGGGAGAACAGTATGACAACCAGAATAGAATAGAAGGTGGCTTAAAGATAATAATAGCAGTTCTTATCAGAGGCGGCTCCAGGCACCAGCACAGCAAGCGTGTGCCTGGGGCAGCAAGCCATGGGGGGAGGGGTGGCATGCAGGTTGTTGTGAGAGCAGGAGTCAGGTAGCCTTTGGTGGTGTTTCTGCAGGAGGTCCACCAGTCCCATGGCTTCGACGGCAATTTGGCGGCAGGTACGCCGAAGGTGCAGGACCAGCAGATCATCTGCAGAAACACCACTGAATCCGCGTGACCAGCGGACTGTCCACAGGCGTGCCGCTGAAGGCCTGTGGGATGGCAAAAACATAGAGCCGCCTCTGGTTCTTATGCAGTGCTTTTCCATCCATAAATTCAAAGAGCTTTACAAAGGAGATTCATTATCCCCATTTTACAGATGGTGAAACTGAGGCATAGATAAGTGATAGAACTTGCCCAAAATCAATGAGTCTTAGGTGCCTAACTTGCTTTTGAAAATGAAACTTATGCTCCATTGAACATTTTTCCCCCCTCAATAATAAATTAAGGCATATTTCAGAGTAAAATTATTTTTGCTGTAAACACTCCATCGTTTTTTTCTGGGCCTAGTAATATTGTTTTTTCTTTTTGCTGGACCGAATTCCCAAAAAAGGAGATTTTTTTTAAAATAAAAATTATACTTTAAAATCAAGCATCTTGATTTTCTTATCAAGATCAGTATATTATAGGGCCCCACTAGAGACCCTTCTTTGATGCATAGTGCTGCATACTCAGGTGCGGAGTATGCAGCCTCTAAAACAAGAGAGGGGAAAAGAAATTAGGCAGTGAACTTGAAAATGTACTTTGACAACAGCAAGGAAAGCTAAACTTTCCCAGCATGCATCAAATAACTTGCTAGTGGGGAAAAAGGTGCTGAACAATCTCCTCTCACATTAACTCAGCTCAGATGAGGTGATCAGCATTTTGTAGGCTCAGGCCCATAGGTACTGTATTTTTCTGTTCTTTATTACCAAGATTTTCTTTTCCAGGTGAAATCTTGAGATTGATTGTGAATTATTCACCATAGGCTTCCCATGTGGGTGTCAAGTCTGGATTCATTTCCCCCTTGCCTTAGGGCACCTGAGAAATAGAACAACGGCCTATCTCAAACCTCATTACTATATTCTTCCTCCTTTTGCTCACAAGCTTTGTAAAATTTGTGTTGTGAATGTATTGATTTCCCTTCCTCCTGCCACTATTTCTCCCGGACACCCGTGCAGTCAGTACTTTCCATGGCCCCGTATGTAGGATAAGGCTGGCTTTTAATTAAAAACTAAAAACGGGAACTATTTAATGCTCCCCAAAAAGGAGGAAATTTCAAAGCGGGAACAATAGTGAAAGGAAGGGGATTCTATCTGAGAAATCAAAAATAAGTTCATACAGGGTAAGTTTTTTATTTTATTAATCACCACTAGCATGACAAAGTGTTTTGGGCAGCAAAGTTCATCCATTGCATTGCTTAATGAAAATGACATTTAAATCATTGAGTCGGGGTGTGAATCTCTTGGGCTCTTGGTCACCCCAACAATAAAATTAAACTTTCTCTTTTGCCTTCCCCCCTCTCCCCAGCTTTACAGAATTTGCAGATTGCTGAAGAGAGCTAACTAACAAATAATGCCAGTGGAAGAGACATTCAGAGATTAAAGAGATTTTTTTTAGATGAGATATGAAGAAGCAATAGTCATGAAGATGGGGAAATGCCAGAATACTGGTCTATGTGGCAAGGGAGAAGGTTCTCCCTCTAACGTGAGCACTATATAGGGAGGCTTTATGTTGCATTTTGGTACAGCTCTGCGTTAGTGGGCAGGATAGAAGTCCACTGTCCTGTCTGGATCTCTGTAGTCCAAATCCTGACGTTGTTACTCATGGATCTGCCCTCACTGGAGATATTGCCAGAAACCCAGCTCCTATGTGAACCTCATAAGAGACTGGCTCTGCTAGGAAGGACTGCAGGAAAACTGGGATGTTAACAGCTTTCTACGTGTGATCATAGTCAGGGCACAGAGAAACCGGCAGTGTGTGATCAGTCTGTTGACTTGAACTCTGGCTGTAGAAGTCTGTTTGCTTGTTCTTTTTAGACTGGGCCTCCACACTAGCAAATGGTGGGTTTCTTCTGTGCCCAACCCTCTGCCTCTCTCTCCTCTCCACGCAGTTCAAAACATTGGGCCAGACTTTACCCTTGGCATAAGCAAGTGCAATTCCATTGACTTGAGTATATTTCATGCCTATCAGCATTAATAGTCACACAGTAACTGTACAGAGAATCTATGTTTTCAGAATGAGCCATAGTGATTTTGTTGCAGGAATAATGACCTTGGGTTACAACTCCCAGCTCTGTGCTACAGGATAGATCTCCTTCCTCCTCCTCCTCCTCCTCCTCTTCTCAACTTGAAACAACAGTGATCTAGGAGCCATACTGTCTCCATCTGGTTTGCCGTGTTCCCAGCACATTCCTCTGTAACTTGTATTTCTCTTTACAAAAAGGGGATCATTTCACAACCGCTTTCCCAAGTGGTCAGTAAAATCATTTCCACAACAGAAGACTGAGGAACCTCTAGGTCTCTTTAGTTCCTGACCTCTCCAGTGCATTCCCTGCAGAGTGACCCGCTAGTTGACCAATATTACTGGAGAAGATGGTTTTGGGGGAGGAGAAAGTTGCGTATATGTTGTGTCAGTTTTTCATGCATAATGCCCCAAATGAAAAAGCACCATTGGTAAATTAAATCTGAGATCTGTTCAGTCCTATTATTATGATCGTTATTTGAAGGTTTTTAAGTTAACCAAGCACATTTTATGTGCTTCCAACATATGGCTTTAGTAAGTAATTGCCCTATTTATATCTCTGGAGTTTTGTCAAGCATCTGCTCAAAGGGGAGAGTGGCAAGCATGAAATCTTTGGTCAAACGAATGGAGTGTACTGTACATATTTGCTAAGAACAAAGATATGATTTCTAGGTCAAATGTCTGGAGCAAACCATTTTATTTAGTGATTTTTTTTAATATTCATGTGTATACTAGATGACTTTCTGCTTATGATAAGACATAAACCTGATTTGCTCTTAAACAAACCCAGGCAACTCACAGTGCAGTCAATGGGAATTTGGGGCCAGATTTTCAGAAGAGCAGAGAAACTGGCTATAAGCATCCCAGAGGGAGCTACTAGGCATTGAGCATCTTTGAAAATATGGCCTTGATTTAGGTGCCTGAGTGCAGCTGAGCTCTTCTGAAAATCTGGCCACAGTGATGAGTAGTAAACTCTTGGAAATCTGGCCCCAGATGTCCACTGAGGCATAGGGTATGTCTACATCTACAATTTTGCAGCGCTGGTTGTTGCAGCTGTATTAGTACAGCTGTATAGGGCCAGCGCTGCAGAGTGGCCACACTTACAGCAACCAGCGCTGCAAGTGGTGTTAGATGTGGCCACACTGCAGCGCTGTTGGGCGGCTTCAAGGGGGGTTCGGGGAACGCGAGAGCAAACCGGGGAAGGAGACCAGCTTCGCCGCGGTTTGCTCTCGCGTTCCCCGAACCACCCTGCAAACCGCAGGGAAGGAGACCTGCTTGCTCGGGGGTTCGGGGAACGCGAGAGCAAACCGGGGAAGGAGACCAGCTTCGCCGCGGTTTGCTATCGCGTTCCCCGAACCACCCTGCAAACCGCAGGGAAGGAGACCTGCTTGCTCGGGGTTCGGGGAACGCGAGAGCAAACCGGGGAAGGAGACCAGCTTGATTACCAGAGGCTTCCTCAGGTATGCTGGGATACCTGCTTATTCCACGGAGGTCAAGAAAAGCGCTGGTAAGTGTCTACACTTGATTACCAGCGCTGGATCACCAGCGCTGGATCCTCTACACCCGAGACAAAACGGGAGTACGGCCAGCGCTGCAAACAGGGAGTTGCAGCGCTGGTGATGCCCTGCAGATGTGTACACCTCCTAAGTTGCAGCGCTGTAACCCCCTCACCAGCGCTGCAACTTTGTGATATAGACAAGCCCATAGACCAAGCCATTCATTTGTAAGAAGGCTCTTGGATAACTAATGCTCTTCAATTGTTACCAACATTTCACTCCACATGCAGTGCTATTGCCATCAACTCAAATGTAATGTAGCAATGATCTGATTGAAATAGAACTGCAATTCTCAATTAATCTAAGAAAAGCAACAAAAAAATCAGAGCGAAGACTGCCTGTGCATCCTATACTCACTTCTTTGGTTCTGAGCAGAGCTGGTTGAAATTTTACCACATTTTAATTTTTTCAGCTACTTTTTTTTGGTTGAAACTTTATATTTCAACTACAACAAAGGGATTACTTTTCTATAAAAAGTTCCCCCCCAAATTAATTCTGTTTTCTGACCAGCCCTAGACCTGGTTGAAAAAAGTTAAAGAAGACAACATTTTGATACAATTTTGAATTTCTTGAGGGGGAAACACAACCAGAATGGAATTTCCATGAAAATGTTCAGGGAAAATGTTCCCCCTTTTTGACCAGGTCTAGTGATGAATGTCTGGAGCAGGAGCTAAGGGCACTCAACACATTGCAGGACTGTGTCCTTACTCCCTCCCCTGAGGGCATCCCCTGAATGGACTGGCCTCAGGTCTAGTATTATACTGAATACTGCAACAGCTCAGCTTTAGAAAGCAGACTTAGGCTGGTTTTACACAGGAACATAAGGAAGTTAGGTGTCCAAATGCCACTGAAAAGAAGCACTTAACTCCCTTGGGCTTATTCATCTTCAGTTTCACTTCCGTGGCATTGCTGTAGACCCTCACTTTATTTCAGGACAGTTGGAGTACTTTCTTTAAAAAGCTAGCAGTTGTTGTCTTCCTTTCTGTGGTTGCACCCTAGAAATACAGATATAGTGCCACATCTTACTAATTAAATTTTACAACTCATTAAACTGGAGTCTACTTGGGTCTTTTTGTTTCTGACACAGGTTGGGGTTGGGGAAGAATGGCAATAGGAGAGAGAATTAGCTGATAGCAGTAATTTTCCATAAAAATATTTGAATCATTTTGCATATTTCCCAAGTATATACAGTGCAGAACAGAGTGTTAGGATGTTATTTTCTGAAGAAGCAAGTTCCATTGTTATTGGTTGAAGCCTTAGGTACATCATATACATAAACTACCAGTGAAAGGCTCTTCAGCTGTGTGCTAGTATTGTAAGTCATACTCTGAGTTCCTTCTTGTCATTGTCCTTTAGTGATGGTAGCATCTTGTATACATTTAAGATGTTGCTTTCTAAAAAAGAATCCGATGTCACAAAGCACGCTCTTTTCTTTTAGATATGTGGTTTTAAAATGCTAAACCAATTTAAAATGAAGACTGCAACTTTGTGTCAAGCGTCTGCCCAGGGTCAGTTTTTATGACCTGAGTCTCTGAAGATTGGGGCTCATGATGAAAATGTTGACACTGTGTGACTTGATAATACAGAAAATAAACTTTTATTGTCTTAACAGTGCTTGTAAACAAGGCCCATATATAATGAACATTCATATCATAAATCCTCATTCGCCCCATGGGTTCTAAACAGTGGACTTAAAAAAAATCCTGCTTCCAGGTCCACCCAATAGAGTATGGAAAACAGTTTAGCAAAGTGCACAGAAGATAGAATCAAGTAACCTAATAACATTGATTTAAAAGCCTCTAAACCTGCAGGGGACTTCAATGGCAGGAAAACATTCTTCCTGTTCCTTGAAGTGATGAAAGGAAATGATCAATCACCTTTATCAGTGTTCCCTTTTTTTTGCTAACATGAGGGAAAGAATAGCTTTCTTTCACTATCAAATTAATCGTTACTGAGTGTTGTGGTTTTTTTCTGTTTTTGCAAGGTGTGCATCTTCTCTTACTCAGCCAGCCTGATGTTATTTCAGAACCTTTAGCCTTTATTTACATTTAAAAGTTCCCAATGCTGTTTAAACACTGGGGAGTCTGTCTGTTCTGTTTGCCCTGGTTACATCCAGCACTATAGCTGCAGCAGTGCCAGGCTCTAGTGTAGACAGGGTAAATCAGGTTTTTAAAGGTACAAAAGGTAGTTAGGCACCCATCTCCCATGGATTTTCAATGAGATTGGTACAGGAAGCATCAACTCACCAGATTCCTCTCAGCAGTTGTGTAGGTCTGAAGTAATACCAGCATTTAATCCAATATCTCTTCTAGATCTGTTTAAGATCTTATGACCATAGTGACAAGCATGAGGCTATCCCAGACAGGCTTTATCTCCAGGCATATACCATAGCTGGCCACAAGCTGAGTGTTGTGTATGGGCTTATGATACCCTGTTGCCACTTAGTGTAATCTATCATGTGTGTTTGTAACATGCTTGTAAAGAGTGTCATATTTTCACCCCAAACTCATGTTATGTCTTTTCCAAATAGGTTATAAGTCTACCACTACTCTGACAGCTAATGGAGTTACTCGTTTAAGTTAAGTGATGGAAGTCTGTGCTTCGGTGCTAAAGATCCAGGTTTCAAATCCTGACGATGATCTGTAATGGGTCATTGTGTAGTCACCACAAAAATCCCAACAAATATCAGCATCTGCCTTTTTCCACCAACAGTCAGGATTCATTTGTGTATCATTTGCCAAGCTTGACAGTATATAAAAAACTTACATCTGCCAGAAGTACAAGTGAAGTCAATAGGAAATTGTTTCAGCCTTCCAGTCAGTTTTCTGGAAGAGAAGAAAATCCTTGTTTTTTTCTTGACAATGGCATATAGATATATATCCATGAAGTCTACTAGGGACTTCAGTACTGCTATTTATTTTATGTGGAAGGTGGTCATATATTACAGTGATCAGAGACAGTATCAAACTGATAGGTAGACAGATAGATATGATGCCACAGAGATCTTGTGTTTGGAAGCAGGTAAAATAAAACCTTGCTGAACTGTCTTGAGAAACACCTGAATATAGAATGTGTTCTTTCAGTATCTCCATTTTTCTTGCTTTTGAATACAGTCTATAAAATTAAGTTACGCCCGTGGTTGCAAATCTATTGTTCTGGTGTTTCTGTCGGTACTTAACTCGGTATAGATGGATTGTGATTATTTTGCCTCATTCAAACAGCCCCTGATGAAAAAGAGATGAGCCACGGGACAGTTTAAATCAAATGTTAACATTTATGCCTGTTCAGAACAGAAAAAACAAAATAAAGCATTATTTGTGTCTGCTCCTTTTGATAGCTCACTAGAGGGGATCCAGGCAGAAAGAATACCAGAGTGAAATCACTGTATGACAAAGCAGCTGCAGTTCAGAAACAATAGGATGTCAGCTGCATTCCAGGACTTTACTGATTTCGTTCTTTTGGTGACTCTTGTTCTAGGACCATCATTCTCAGTGTGGGATGGGCAGAGTGACAGAGGCACCTCCTTTGGCCATAACAGAGTCAGGTAGATGAGAGAGTTTTTCAAAGCAAACCCCAAGCGCCTCTAATTCCATCCTCCATATGTTTTTAAATAGGAATGACCTGGTGAATGTCTTGAATATAAATTTTCTGGGCAGCAAGGACTTAATCTAATCCAAACCTACACCCTACTAGGAACTGAAAATTAGAAGCCTTACTTTAGGAGTAGCAGAAAACGGCATTCTTCTGTGTGGTTCATGACACTCATGAGGATCTGTGCAAAACTTTACATCTAAGTGAGTTAGGAGCCTACATCCCACTGAAAGTCAACGTCCTGCCTAAGCTATAGAAAATTTGCTACATTCCAGTGGAAGTGCAGTACTCATTGTTTATATTGTTTGAGTAGGTGGTTAATAAAAGTATAGGGAATCATGCTGCAGCTGATGTTTTTAATATGTTACTTATATAGCTGATAGGCCAAATGCTGATCTTTCTTATGCTGGTGTAAATTCAGAGTAACTCATTTGCCTGTAACAGAGGTTCTCTGCATTTATGTAACTGAGACCAGGATTTGGCATGATATGTTTCTGCTTTAATGAAAACATTATGCCACTAGTAGAGGTGGAGACGTATCTGCTTCAGGTATGGGGGCTCAGTTTTCAAATGTGGAGACCTACATAAGACATTTAAATCCTGTATTTAAGTGAAATCCTGGCCCCATTGAACCCAATGGCAAAACTCCCATGGACTTCAGCGTGGCCAAGATTTCACCATAGGTATCTAAATGTACACTTAGGCACCTAAAATGGACATTTGCATTCATAAGTGCTGACTTTAACGTTCAAATGCAAAGTTTTGTTGTCCCATTTTCATATCTGTACCTGACAATTGGGACTCCTGGATCAATTCTCTGCATTGATTGACAGAGAAATATACCTGATCATTTTCAAACAACTGAGCAAAGATCAAATCCACACAGCCTTCAAGTGTGGGATCATTTATTTTCTGGGATTTGGTTCAGCCCATTATAAAGTGAAAGGCAGCCACAAAGTTTGGAAAAGCTGGTATCTAGATACAAACTTTTTTATAGTTCAGAGATGTTCAGGTCTGGGATTTTGGTTTAGACCTGTTTCTGCTAGCAAGAAACATTTGTATAGTCGGTGTCAAACACTGGTTTTAAACCTAGTCAACAATTATCGTTAACCACTGGGAAAGTAGTTAAAATGTTCTGCCCCATCTTTGAACTGCCAGTGCTTGTACAGAATACCTGCCTCAGCTTATAAACATTAGTAAGAGTAATACAAACAAACAAAAGGATTTAAGAGCTTGTATACAAGAACTACTGCTAAATCCACACCGTCCTAGGTGTAATAAGGTCAGTGTTACAGAGATGGCATTTTTCCATTAAGGAAGTATTTGTTTTGAAAGAGCAGGATTAGAATTTGGTTTCGACTACTGGTTTTGTGGCGTCAAGAGGAGATGGGGAAGAAGAGTGTGATTACATGATTAGTGACCTACTGCCAAGTCTACTGTGGATGTGTAATTAGGTAATCTTTCAAAAATAGAAAAGTATTTAGAAATGTTGTCACCCTTTTTAGCATATTCTGAGGAGGAGGGATCCTAGCCAGAAAGCCAGAATCTTAAGCCAGGTTCTGTGAATATTAAGTGGATTCTGAATAAGTAATAAGCCGTGTACAATGTAGTGTGTTAACTTTGCCTTAATAAAAAGTTAAAAAAAGTTTTTCTACTTAAATCAAAATCACCTAAACCAAATACAAAGTATAGATTGAAACAAATCTGCACATACATGCTAAGTGTAAAAAACAGCCCTATTTTAACCTATAAGGCACAGGAAATTTGATTGGAATAGGAAAAGCTGCTATGTAGAATAACACAAAGGGGTAGCCACAGGCCTCATACTTTGGCTTAAGTTTCCATTTGCCTTAAAATATTTCCACTGTGTGTCCACTTGTCCCCATGAGAGCCAAAAGCCTTCTTGCTATTTCCTGTCAAATTAAATTAATGGGAAAAACATCTGAGATCCTCTGAATGCCAGTTGAATACCACAGAGTTCAGACCCTTGCAGTTTTTCTGTTTGGTTTAGTAGCATCACTGGGGGATCCTGACACTCAAGAAAAAGTAGCAATGTTTGCATTATAACTCCGAGTTATAATCTGTGTATGATACTGGGAGGTGATGTGCTCGTAGGGTTGGACTGTGAGTCAAGAGATGCAGGTTTGCTGCTATTAACCACTGAACTCTAGTTAATAATGCAGAGAAAGGCCTCCTTTTCTTTGAATGCATTGAGCATCCTAAAAATTAGCTCTTTATTTGCGATATTGCAGCGAGTCATTGTTCTAAGTAAAAGGAAAATTGAAAAGTAAATAACAGCACAAGTGATAAATTCCAGCCCAGATTTTTTTTAATTAGGTTTTTGCTGCTCTTTAGCTCTTTGTTAATTATATACCAGTTTTGCTTAGAATCCTCCTTCGGAGTGTCTCTGATTCTGTCTCTGTGCTTGAGCTCTAGCAGAGAAAGTTGTGTTTTTCTCTTGGGCTAAGGTGAATGCAGCAGAAAGAAGCCACCTGGGAAAGACCAAGGACTGGAATTCCTCTAGTTTCAAAGAGCAGTGAGCAGTTACGAGAGGAGAGCAGATAGTTTGGTAATTTTAATGACTGGACCAAGTTTCCAGGAATATTTATAATCTTATCTGTGTCCTGTTACTGTTCACAACTTTCATGAGAGCCATGAAGTGGCTCCAGATCAAATACCCCCAATAACAGACGTCCATTGGCATGAGCTACTGCAGCTGCATAATGGTGAAGCTGTTAATGTATATCATGGATATAAGTGTTATTTCACACAGAAGAAATAATTAAGGCAGCTTCACCAAAGCTTCTGTTTGTTTGTTTTAATTTGATTTTTAAGTGTAGAAAAAACGGGGTGGTGGAGCAGGAATAGTCTGTTTCTTTGCTTTGCCATATATAACAAATGAAGAGACTATAATCTGAAAGAGGAAAGCACCCTATACGTCCTACAGGAGTGTAGGAATAATTAGGTAAATCCTAATGTGCTTAGATTAATGTCACAATATGAAAAATAATTGTAATAAGGAACATAGGATCATTCTGCTGTAAAATCATATTTTTACTTCGCTCTTGCTACACAGTCTAGACCTACTCCTGATATATACATCATCACATCTGTCTGATATTTCACATTCTTTTGTTTTAATCCTTATCTTCCTACATTAGCTCTGCAGCACTCATTATGCAGATTACTGTATTGATTGGAGACTCTCTGGATCCAAATTTAGGATCTGATCCCGCTGGCTTCAATGGGACTCATAGCATGAATAAAGTTACGTGTGTAAGTGTTTGCAGGACTGGGGTTTTTTGTTTTGGCAGTTCAAAAAAAGCTTTACAAAACTTCATTTGAGTGGAAGTGATTTCATGATTAATTGCAATTAACTGTTTTGTTTAATTTGAATATTCCCTTGTAGACTTTGAAGCTAAACTCTGCAGTACTGTGCTAGGACATGAAAATGACCAGAAATGGGCCAGTGTAATTTAATCATCCAAACTGTGACTTTAATTCAGGAAAGCATTTAAACATGTACTTAACATTAAGCATGTGATTTCTCCCATTTATGTCAATAGAACTATTCATGTGCTTAATGTTAAGCCTCTGCTTTGCTGAATCAGTACCTGAATGATGAGTAGATGTAAACAAATATCTATATGGTTAAAAATAAATTCAGCATTTATAATTATTGCACTTTAGACCTTATTTTAATTAACACGATTCATTTTAAAGTAGGAATTTCATTGCAAGATCAGGGCCCAAATTTGTCAAATTGCTCACTAGTCTTTATTTGCTCACATCTTGATATTAATGAAAATAAAGAGCTTTTTTTGGTTAAATACGGGGAGCAGCTTTAAAACTGGCTGTTGACTAAAATAAGGATCCACGCCTCATTTGTGGTGTTTACAATGATTCAGGATGCTAAGAACAGAGTACCAGAAATTCCATAAATGATGTAAATTGTTTTAAGAGCATTACGTGATTGGCTTTTAAGACTCTCACTCTATATGATTTGTAATTTGACAATATCCCATTTTTATTTTCTAGACCAACTTCTAAAGACATATATCAAACCAATCCGTATGCTTTTTAAACTGTTACTGGAAACACATTTTCCTCTATTGATCTGGCTACCCTCATTACTAGAGTGAATTCTTTAGTTATATCCGACAATCTTGGAATTGGCCCCTCTAGTTTTAAACTGTTGAATTCTTACTCTTTATTCCAAACAAATATGGTAATATTAAGAAATAAAGAAAGAAGTTTCTTCAGAATGAATTCATATGTTGAAAAATTTAGTTATGTTGGTGTACCCATACAGAGTGGTTGGTTTGTGTTGTTTGTATTATCATAGCACCTATGAGCCTTACTCGTGGACTAGGATTCTATTGTGTTAGGTGCTGTACAATCAGAGTTTTGTACTGTTCCTACTTAAATTGCCCTTTCAGTTTCAGTGGGATATGTTTTTGCTATTCACTCTCTGCATTGTCGTCTGTGGTTTTGTGTGCTGTTAAACGACAGCTACTTTCCACTCCAAAAAAGTGCTGCATTTCAGCGGTGGGTGAAGTTATTACAGCCCTTGCAACCACTGAGTCAAATCTCCCCAAGATCCTCCTCAGTCCTTACTTGGATATAACTTGTGTTACGGTCAACAAATATTTGGCCTCAGTAAAGACTGAACAAAAACAGACTGAAAGTGCTTTTGAGTCCTTTGGCATGAACGGCACTATATAAATAGTGGACATAATTCTCATTCCAGGCAATATCTGGCAGTGATTTCTAGCATGACTTCTTTTTTTCTTTTCTCCAACTGTTAACTTCGTCCCACCAGGAACCTATTGCAAAACAATGACAAAATGGAATTTAAACCAAATTTCCCCTCCCCCCCTCGCCACACAGAATCAGAAGTAAGTCAGGACTAGAATTTTGCAGCGTGTGTTAACAGTATGAATTGGAATCAAAGACAAACCCATCATTTGATTACACAGTCTCTAATTCATCTGAGGTTTGCAGGACTCATCAGATGATCCTCTGATAAAGGCCTCCCTTTCTAGTCAGAACAACTTCTCCTTTTGTAGGAGTTCAAACACTTACATCCCACCCCCTTAGTTTTTTCCAGACTGTGGATTCACTCACAAAGTCTTGAGTTGTTTAAAGCCTGCAGCGTGCTGGAATACTGCCAGGGCAAACTGCAGATTCTCTGTGCCAAGGAATCTGGTATTGCTTAACTTTTAGGCAGAGTACTAATGAAAGATTCAGTCCTTTGGCCATGAATGTGTTGTCATGTGAGACAAAGGATCTGTTAGCAAAACACAAATGGTAAAGCACTTAGGGTTTGCTTTGTAAAACTTTAATCCTTCTTTTGCTATAAGAAAATATGAATCATTCCCCCTCTGGTCCCTTCAGCAGTCCTTTGTTCCTAACGGCAGGACTGGGAAACCACAGTGTTCAAGCCAGGGACTGAGCCATCACACCATGTGCATCCTTCCTAAAAACTAATCACATTGGGAACGACAAAATACTTCACCGTCCCTTCACTTTACATTTCCAGCCACCGTTCCTCCTTAGAAAGAAAGACAGTGTCACATTTCAGGGCAACTGCACCTGTATTTCCCCTCAGTGTTCCAGCAAAGGCCCCCACTCTCAGTCTTCCCGCTCCCCAGAACCTGCCTCTCTTGGCTGGAGACCTGCATCTCACTCCCTTCTGACCGGTATATCCAGGCTGCACAGTTCCCTACCTTCACTGTATAAACAACGAGGAGTCCTTGTGGCACCTTAGAGACTAACAAATTTATTTTAGCATAAATTTTCATGGGCTAAAACCCACTTCATTAGATGCATGGAGTGACAAATACAGTAAGCAGAATATATATTAAAGCACATGGAAAGATGGGATTTGCCTTACCAAGTGGAGGGTCAGTGCTAACGAGGCAATTCAATTAAGGTGGAAGTGGCCTATTCTCAACAGTTGACAAGAAGAGGTGAATACCAAGGGAGGGAAAATTACTTTTGTAATGCTAACAAGGCCAGTGCAATCAAGGTGGCCCATTTCCAACAGTTGACAAGAAGGGATGAGTACCAGCAGAGGGAAAATTATTTTTTGTAGGGACCCATCCACTCCCAGTCTTTGTTCAGGCCTAATTTGATGGTGTCCACTTTGCAAATTAATTCCAGTTCTACAGTTTCTTGTTGGAGTCTGTTTTGAAAGGTTTTTTGTTGTTGAAGAATTGCCACTTTTAAGTCTATTATTGAGTATCCAGGGAGATTGAAGTGTTCTCCTGTTAGTTTTTGAATGTTACAATTCTTAATGTCTGATATGTGTCCATTTATTCTTTTGTGTCCGGTTTGGCCAATGTACATGGCAGAGGGGCATTTCTGGCACATGATGGCATATATCACATTGGCAGATGTGCAGGTGAACAAGTCCCTTCACTGTGTTGTTCAGGGCAGAGACAAGCTGCCCAAGCACACCTACTGTCTTGCTCTTCAGAGATGGTTAGCATCACAATTGTCCACAGTTATAGATATCAGACAGCTCTTTTTGATGCAAGCCTATTTTATTCTTGAGGTAAAAGCACTCCAGAGAAAACCTGCTAAAAACAATAAAAGAACCTACATGCATGTGAATATGTTTATCAGACTTTACCACCTCCAATATGGGCTCTAGCAGGAGCATTCCTCCAACCTGCCAAAAAAGGAGGGCTCTTCTGTGGACACAGGTTCATAATAGCCTCAGTTCAGAATTAGCATCCATCTTATAGGCCTCTGTAGGCAAAGTCCTTCCAACCATTTTCTAAGGAGTGAGGCGCTCCGTAGACCAGAGGTCCTGGGCGTTTGCTGGATCAGGAAGAAGACCATAAGCCAGTTTAAAACCAAGTTATTTATCCAAAAATCCTTTCTTTGTCAGTCGGGCCCTAGAGAATCCAGTTTTAGCTAGTATATTCAAACCTCCACTTGGATGGTGTTTTCCTGGAAATGTTTCCATCTGAGTGAATTTGCCTAACCCTCCGCTGCTGTTCTCCTGTTTACCTTTCCCATGGACATACATACAATCTCTCAGTAACACAACAACAACTGCATTTTAATACAACAGACCGCAATGGTGTTCCACCTCATTCAGTGAGGGTTAACTTGATTCAGTAAAGTTAATTCAGAATATTGCGGGATATTGTCCATCTGTCACAACAGGGTCCTAGCCAAGCCAGGTGGGCAGAATACTATTGGGGAAGGTGGTGGAAGATTGGAGGGGAATGATATTTCCGCCACCTTCCTTTGTCCTTATCATTTTTCATCCTGTGAATCTTGTTGCCAAATTGGATACAAATAGCACGAAAGCAAGTGAACTCGGCTAGGGCTGTGCACTCCAAAATGTAGCTGCCAATGAACGATGTGTTGACTTACCCGATTCAATTTTGTGCAGTCAGTAAAGAGTTTGTATCCCCTGTGATATCAATTGAAAGGGCAAAACGGTCCCTTTTCGTGGATTCATGGAATCACAGAAGATTAGAGTTGTAAGAGAGCTCAGGAGGTCATCTCGTCCAACCCCCTGCTCAGAGATTCCTCCAGTTCCTGAGGGCGCTGAGTACAGACTAGCTTCCCCTACACTGTGCTCGGATTTAAACCCACAAATAAAAGGCCTTATTCTGCAACTCTAACTTATAATGATGCCCAGTTCTTCTCTCGCCCAGACCAGTTTCGCACCTGTGTAATTCCATTCACTTCGGTGGAGAGAGTGGCCTCGTTTTCAGCAATGTGAAAGCAGAATCTGGCCTATAACATGTGTGTGTGGTACCTACTCACATCAGTATCCCATAATTACAAGCAATGTTTAAATACTGAGGATGAAATCTTGTCTCCAGTGAACTCACTGAAAGTTTTGCCATTAACTTCTTTAGGGTCAGGATTTCACCTTCCATTTTTTAAATTGCAATATATATAACATATATATAAAGATATTAAAAATTGGCTTCAAGTTTGTGTTAGCTCTCCCAGGCCACAAACTAAGTATGCCCCATGCTAATAGAAGCACCTTGGATAACTTATCAACTTTGAGCCTGATTCGCCAGGGCTTCGGCGTGCAAGTAGCCCCACTGAAGCCAGTGGGACAGATTTTCAACTTGTGTAAATCATCATAAGTCCATTGTGGTCAGTGTTGATGTACACCCCAGCTGTGGATCTGGACCAGTGTAACTGCTCTCATGAGCAAAGCCTCCTGCTGTTAGGAAGAGTTCACAGACTTGGGCTATTTGTTAAGTTGTGTGCAGACAGATCTGTTTTCTCTGTAATGGAAATGAACCCAAATCTGAACCCCTTGCAGTCCCTACCCCTGCCCTTTACCGGTAAGTGACGGCTAAGATGATCTGTGTTCATTCTTCACTACCTCCTCCATCCATTCCTCCAGGTTCCAGTCTCCCTATCTGCCTTATTCACTGTTTCTCTTTTTAGGCCTGGTTTACACTACGCGTTTATACCGATTTTAGCAGAATTAAACCGATTTAATGCTGCACCTGTCGACACAACGAGGCCCTTTATATTGATATAAAGGGCTCTTTAAATTGGTTTCTGTACTCCTCCCCGATGAGAGGAGTAGCGCTGAAATCGGTATTACCATATCGGATTAGGGTTAGTGTGGCCGGAAATCGACGGTACTGGCCTCCGGACGATATCCCACAGTGCACCACTGTGACCGCTCTGGACAGCAATCTGAACTCGGATGCACTGGCCAGGTAGACAGGAAAAGCCCCACGAACTTTTGAATTTCATTTCCTGTTTGGCCAGTGTGGAGAGCTCATCAGCACAGGTGACCACGCAGAGCTCATCAGCACAGGTAACAATGCAGTCTCCTGAGAATCGAAAAAGAGCTCCAGCATGGACCGCATGGGAGGTACTGGATCTGATCGCTATATGGGGAGAGGATTCTGTGCTAACAGAACTCCATTCCAAAAGACGAAATGAAAAAACATTTGAAAAAATTTCCATGGCTATAATAGAGAAAGGCCACACCAGGGACTCAGTGCAGTGCAGAGTGAAAGTTAAGGAGCTCAGACAAGCCTACCAGAAAACCAAAGAAGCAAACGGAAGGTCCGGGGAGGGCCAAAAACATGCCACTTCTACGCTGAGCTGCATGCAATTCTAGGGGGGTCCGCCACCACTACCCCACCCCTGTCCATGGATTCCGAGGTTGGGGTGGTAATTTCAGCCATGGCTGAGGATTCTGCAGACGGGGAAGATGAGGAGGAGGACAAGCTTGCAGAGAGCACACAGCACTCCATTCTCCCCAACAGCTAGGAGCTTTTTCTCACCCAGACGGAATTACCCTCCCAGCCCTCCCAAGCCAGTAACCCAGACAATGAAGCCATGGAAGCGACCTCTGGTGAGTGTACCTTTGTAAATATAAAACATGGTTTAAAAACAAGTGTTTTTTAATGATTGATTTGCCCTGAGGACTTGGGATGCATTCGCAGCCAGTACAGTTACTGGAAAAGTTTGTTAACATGTCTGGGGATGGAGCGGAAATCCTCCAGGGACATCTCCATGAAGCTCTCCTGGAGGTACTCCAAAAGCCTTTGCAGAAGGTTTCTGGGCAAGGCAGCCTTATTCCGTCCACCATGGTAGGACACTTGACCACGCCATGCATGTAGCAAGTAATCTGGTATCACTGCATGACAAAGCCTAGCTGCGTATGGTCCCGGTGATTGCTGGCATTCAAGCAACATCCGTTCTTTATCTCACTGTGTTATCCTCAGGAGAGTGATATCGTTCATGGTAACCTGGTTGAAATTCAGGAATTTAATTAAGGGGACAGAGATGGCCATTCCTACTGGGCTGTTTGCCTGTTGCTTAAAAGAAATCCTTCCTTGCAGGTAGCCAAGAGGGGGAAGAGGAGCAGGGGGAATGGCCCTGAGCTTTTTCCAGTTTGGCTAGCAGGGATCTTCCCTGCTACTAGCCATGCAGTGGGGGGGGGTGGGGGGAAGGGGGATGTTTAGCAGTGATCTTCTATGATACCAGCCACGTGGTGGGGGGAGGGGTAAAGTGATCATCCCAGAGAACTGGATGGGAGGTGGTTTCTGCTGCTTCATGTTAACAGGAAAGAAGCTGCACTGAACGGGATTTGCTTGGTATTTGGGAAAGGAGGGCACTGTGTATATGAAGGCTGCAGAAGCCGAAAGACAATGGCTTACCGTGGCCGCATGCAAGCTGAATTCTGCTGCCCGGACCTGCATCTGTGAGATCTCTAACACCAGAGCCGCAGGCACTCAATATTAAGATGCAAAATGCGACCTTGTAGTGAAATCACATGTGCTATGTAAGGTGAATAGTGTTGTTCACTGTGAAAGAGTATAACCATTGTTCTGTAAAATGTATCTTTTTAAATACTTCTCTCCCTTTTTTACCTCCCTTATGCAGCTGCAAATTTTTCAAGCCTCCCTACTCCATTCTGAAGGCTATCTCAGATAAGGCGGAGGAAAAAAAAGACGAAAGACGAAATGTTCTCGGAAATCATGGAAGTGACCTGCAATGAAAGAGCTCATCTGAATGAGTGGAAGGACGTGATATCAAATTACAGGAAAGATGCCAGTGAACGTGAGGAGAGGAGGGACGCTCGAGATGAGAGGTGGCACCAGGAAGATCAGAGGTGTAGGCAGGAAGATATGCGGTGGCGGGATGCAATGCTGGGGCTGCTGCGTGATCAAACTGACATCCTCCAACGTCTGGTGGAGCTTCAGGAACAGCAGCAGGGTCACAAAGTGCCGCTGCAGCCCCTGTGTAAGCACCCTCACCACTCACCATGTTCCACATCTTCCTCACCCAGACGTGTAAGAACACGTGGGGGAAAGCTTTGTGCACCCGCCCACTCCACCCCCGTGGACAGCCCAAAAGGCTGTCATTACTTTGAAATATTTTTAGTGGCCTTTTCCTTCTCTCCTGTCCTCCTCCCAAACCACACCCGGGATACCTTGTCAGTTCTCTCCCTCTTTTATCATGACTTTTTAGTAAAGAATACATGATTTTTAAACTATAGTGACTTTATTTCCTTAAGCAAGCAGTAATCGAAGGGAGAGGGTGGGTTGCTTACAGGGAATGAGTCAATCAAGGGGGGAGTTCATCAAAGGGAAACAAACACAACAGTCACACCGTACCTTGGCCCATGATTAAACTCATTTTCAAAGCTTCTCTGATGCGCACCGCTTCGTGGAGTGCTCTTCTAATCGCCCTGGTGTCTGGCTGCGCGTAATCAGCGGCCAGGAGATTTGCCTCAGCCTCCTACCCTGCCATAAAGGTCTGCTCCTTACTCTCACAGAGATTGTGGAGCACACAGCAAGCAGCAATAACAATGGAGACATTGGTTTGGCTGAGGTCTGAGCGAGTCAGTAATGTGCACCAGCGCGCCTTTAAACAGCCAAATGCACATTCTACCACCATTCTGCACTTGCTCAGCCTGTAGTTGAACAGCTCCTAACTACTGTCCAGGCTGCCTGTGTATGGCTTCATGAGCCATGGCATCAAGGGGTAGGCTGGGTCCCCCAGGATAACTACAGGCATTTCAACATCCCCAACTGTTACTTTCTGGTCTGGGAAGTAATTTCCTTGCTGCAGCCATTTAAACAGAGTAGTGTTCCTGAAGACACGAGCGTCATGAACCCTTCCTGGCCATCCCACGTGGATGTTGGTGAAACGTCCCTCGTGATCCACCAGTGCTTGCAGCACCATTGAAAAATACCCCTTGCAGGTTATGTACTGGGTGCCCTGGTGCTCCGGTGCCAAGATAGGGATATGGGTTCCATCTATCGCCCCACCACAGTTAGGGAATCTCATTGCAGCAAAGCCATCCACTATGACCTGCACGTTTCCCAGAGTCACAATCTTTCGTAGCAACAGCTTAATGATTGCTTTGGCTACTTGCATCACAGCAGCCCCCACAGTAGATTTTCCCACTCCAAATTGATTCCCGACTGACCGGTAGATGTCTGGCCTTGCAAGCTTCCAGAAGGCTATTGCTACTCGGTTCTCAACTGTGAGGGCTGCTCTCATCTTGGTATTATGGCATTTCAGGGCAGGGGAAAGCAAATCACAAAGTTCCATGAAAGTGCCCTTACACATGCGAAAGTTTCGCAGCCGCTGCGAATCGTCCCAAGCCTGCAAAACTATGCGGTCCCACCAGTCTGTGCTTGTTTCCCAGGCCCAAAATCGGTGTTCAATGGCTAGAACCTGCCCCATTACCAGCAGAATCTCCAAAGCCCAGGGGCCTGCGGTTTGAGAGAATTCTGTGTCCATTTCCTCATCACTCTCATCGCCGCTCTGCCATAGCCGCCGCCTCCTCGCCTGGCTTTGCAGGTCCCGGTTCAGCATAGACTGCACGAGAATGCGCGAGGTGTTTACAACATCCACGATTGCGATCTTGATCTGAGCAGGGTCCATGCTTGCTATGCTATGGCGTTTGCACAGTTCACCCAGGAAGAAAGGCTCGAAACAGTTGTCTGCTGCTTTCACGGAGGGAGGGAGGGGTGAGGCTGTACCCAGAACCACCCGCGACAATGTTCTTTGCCTCATGAAGCACTGGGATCTCAACCCAGAATTGCAAGGGGCGGGGGAGACTGTGGAAACTATGGGATAGCTACGGGATAGCTACCCACAGTGCAACGATCCGGAAATCGACGCTAGCCTCGGACCATGGACGCACACCACCGAATTAATGTGCTTAGTGTGGCCGCATGCACTTGACTTTATACAATCTGTTTTACAAAACCGGTTTATGTAAAATTGGAATAATCCCGTAGTGTAGACATATCCTTAGATTCTCAATACATTCTTTCCCTTGCCCTGCTTTTCTTTTTACAGCTACCAGGGAAAACTTAATTATGCTGTTAAATGTGCATACCTGGTGTCTGATTATAGAGAACTGGTCCTTAAAATTTCAAAAAAGAAAAACAAAGGAATAGGAATGTCACTGACAACTAGAGGTACCAAACATGCCTGTTTGATTTCCCTGATCAGTCCCTCTTGTTCCGTGATACCATAGGTGTGTGAAGGTAAAATAAACCCGAGTGTTACCTGCTCCTGGTGAACAGAATCACATCAGGTATTTGTCAGAATAAATGCATTACTCAGCTTCTTTCAGGTGCTTACAGGGCTATTTCAGTGCACTCTCATTTCCCCACAGAATGGGACTGCTCTATCTGTCAATATGCATTACTCATTTTCCTATCCTTAGTAACAGACTATGGCAAACACAGACACAGTGGGCTAAATTCAGTCTTCAGATATACCTAGGAAATTCTCTCCCTGCGCTGTTGACTTCTATATCCATTACCTGTACATATCTGAGAGCAATGCTGGCTTGTATAAGACAAATTAATAATAAAGGGTCTGATTGTCAGCTATATGTCTGTGTAGCTCCACTGAATTCAGTGTACATGATCTAGGGATCTAGCCCACAATATTTTAAAGTAAAGCAGTATCACTTTTTGAAAAGTTACTATGCAGAAATAATACCTTCTTACTCAACAGATCTGTTCCTTGTGTGTATTCAGAATCCTGATTTAGTGACAACATCAAGCCTAGACTGCTTTTTATTCCTTTTAGTCCTGTAGAGTCAAAAAGCAAAAAATGTCAATGTCAATTTTCAGATTAGTACTGCACTTTAAGTGGCATAGGACAATATAACAAAAGTATTGTTTACTTTCAGGGTCAGTGTGGTTTCCTTGTGAGAGATTTGGGTGGAACAGATGCTTGTTAGTGGGATATAGAGCCATTGTCCTCTGAGACAGTGATTCTGATTTAGTCCCGGTCATTGACTATACAGTGCCTTGTGTGAATCTGATAAGTATCAGAGGGTAGCCGTGTTAGTCTGGATCTGTAAAAAGCAGCAAAGAGTCCTGTGGCACCTTATAGACTAACAGATGTGTTGGAGCATAAGCTTTTGCATGCATCTGACAAAGTGAGTATTCACCCATGAAAGCTTATGCTCCAATACGTCTGTTAGTCTATAAGGTGCCACAGGACTCTTTGTTGCTTTTGTGATAAGTTTATCACTGCTCAGTTCTCCATGGAAGATTTGAAAGGCCATGGAAACTTAACTCACCCCATCTAGCTAAGGTACTGATATGGTTCCATTACTACAGGGTGTGAACACCTCACAAACTTTAATGCATTTATCTTCACAGCACTCCTGTGAGATACTGAAGTGCTATTATCCCCATTTTACAGATGGGAAATTGAAGCAGAGAGCTGCTAAGTGACTTACCTAAGGTCACACAGGAAGTCCATGGCAGAGCAAGGAATTGAATACAGATCTCCTGTGAAACATCTACATCCCTAACCACTGGATCACCGTTTCCCCCACTTAGAGTATGGTTACCCTTCTGAGTCATGCCTGAAGCACATTGTTGGGGAAATGTGAGAAATGGGCTCTGCCATTACCTGAGGTTTGTGTGCTGAATGGATAAATACAAGCTGTCCATTTCCAAGTCTGTCATTCTGGCATATTTAACAAGAACTAAATTCACATTCAAAAGAGCAAAGTAAATAACATGTTCCTGCAGAGTATGTTAATTACAAATATTACATCCAAAAGCAATTATCCTTTAATCAGCAGTCTGATAATAATATAAGTACAAAGAAGTGGAAGTTGCATTAAGTTCATTACCACTACCAACTAAACAGACATGTTCATGGTAAAATGATGATAAAAGTATTTTGGACCAGGTCTTCAACTAGTATAAATCAGCATAGCTCTGCTGAAGTCAGTGGAGCTACCTGCTGATTTTGATGGAGCTACGCCAACTGAGGCTTTGTTTTGAGGTGGTAGCAGAATTACTCTAGTCTAGTGCCAGCTGCTAATTTGCTGTATGTGGAGGTTTGCTTGTTCCATAATAAATTAGGTGCTTTCATTTGAAAAACTTACAGATTAGGACGAGATGATCCCTCCCCAATAACATGTGCCCTGCACACACACACACAGAACTCCACCTCAAACGTTTCTGAGGATTAAAAAAATTTAGATACCTATTCTCTCTGCCATTTTCCATTCTCATTTTATTGTGTTCAGTCTAGAAACAGAAGTGGTGAAACACCATGACAGAGATTGTTCTCACTGTACATCCAGTGGAAACAGGAAGTACCAGAAAGTTCACAAGAAGGACTGTTCTCAATTTTGTAGAGTTATGTATGTCAAATAAGCATCCAAGCTTTTGGGTACTTGGCCAAATCTCTGGAATGTTGTGATTCACCCAACACTAATTCTCATATGGGTTGAGGGAAATATGGGAAGAACAAGAAGTCCTCCTGAGAAGTATCTGGAAGTGGTGTCCTTTTGTGAAATCTGAAGGGTTTGCTAACTAGGGACATGCACAAATACAGTTATCTTGAGGTCTGTTGTAGCCACTAATGTTCTTTGTGGGAACTGCCTGAAATGATGAGTTTTAGAGCTTGTCCACATGGGGATACTTGGGAAAGTTACTCTGCGTTAATTAACGCTGGTCTATACTAAAAAAGTTAGGTTGACCCAGTTACATTGCTCAAGGGTGTGAAAAATCCACACCTCGAGCAACATAACTAAGAATTCTTCCATTGACCTAGCTATTGCCTCTCAGGGAGATGGATTACCTACACCAGTAGGAGAACTCCCCTTGTCACTGAAGTGAGAGTCTACACTGAGGTGCTGCTGCAGCGTTTCAAGTGCAGACAAGACTTAAAGATGTGAATTTGAAGTGGATTAGTCAAACTGCATTAAACCTATGCATGAACACTCTCATTCAGAATTAAAGTAGCTTCAATTTGGTTTAGCTTAATTCCCTGTATAGATAAGCCCTTAGTCATTGTCATCATCATGAAATTACTTTTTAGCCAAATTTTCAAGCAGGCCTCAACTCCCTCCCTAAATTTGTGCCCAGGAGTTCTGTTTCTCACAAATCAAATAAATAACCCTGATTTGCATATACCAACGTGCTCTTGTGAATGGAAGGTTTGTATGTGTAATAGATCTCTCGCCTGAGTAGTCAATTGGGTTTGAAATCATGACATTCTGTACCACAACATACATTTCTGTCACTTGAGCAGAAGAAGTAATTCCATTAGCTGATGGCAATAGTTGTCTATTATCCTCCAGGAATGCAGCTTCGCTTGGAAAAAGGGTGATTCTTTCTATGTGTTAACAGGTTGAAGTAAAGACTATGAAGGAGTCCAGGGTTTATCTTGACTAGTTAACTCAGATTAAAACTACAAGCTGACTTGTCTTCACTAGGATTTTACGTTGTGTTAGTTACCATGTGTTAGCAAACTTGAAGTGAAAAACACATCTTTTGCTTAGCTCACTCAAGGCTGATGGACTAGGCACTGAAGTGAACTGCAGTACACACTTTGCCAATATGTTACACATGCATGGAATATTCAGGAGCAATTTCAGAGGCTGTTTTTCAGTGTTTGATCCTTTAAATCTAATACCAGTTGACATTTGCTGGATTTTTTTACGGAGCCAGTGGAATTACAATGGAATTAAAAATAAAAAGGCAAACAAAAATACCTCACCTGTTTGCCCTTTTCATTCGTAACATTCCACTTGTGCTCAGCAAGATGTGATTTATTTGTAAGATGGTGCATAGGGAAAGTCTCCTTTTTAAGCTATCTCTTTTCCTGATTCTTGCTGTTCAATAACTTCCCAGACAGGAATGTATTTTTCCTGTCATTCTGCATGTATTTTTCAATGACTTCTATTATTATTTGGCATATATATTAAAGGATGCATTGTTTATCTCCATCTGAGACTCCAAGACCTTCGTGTAGCCTTTTCCCTTGTAGGAATATCACTAATAAATCACTGCTTATAAGGGCCATATTACTTCCCACAATTCTGCCTTTGAGAACTGGGAGATTGCAAGCAGAAGAAATCTTTCTGGCATGGTGGGAAATTCTACTGCACAGCCCTATTACTGTGGCTTTTAGTGGTTGTTGCATGTTGTCAATTCTGTCAAAGCAAGCACAGCCTTTCCCTCTATGGTCAGAGACCAGCGCATGCAGTCCAATAACCTCAGGCCAAAGCTTCTGTGTTAAACTTAGAAGGATGAGGTTCTCCCTTTTCGTTTATCTTCCCATTGCTGTAAGGAGTCACTTGTATTGAAATAGCCCTGGAACATGACTTAAAATTAGCTGATGTTGAATAGCATCTTTTAAGTTTATCCTGAGGGAGCTTGGCTTTTAAGAATCAGATAATTGCTGTAAAATTTTCTCAAGACCTCTGCCAAACAGTCTCATTTTAAAGGGTAACTATCCAATCAGGGGCGGCTCTAGACATTTCGCCACCCCAAGCACGGCAGCATGCCACGGGGGGCACTCTGCTGGTCGCCGGTCCCACGGCTCCGGTGGACCTCCCGCAGGCGTGCCTGTGGAGGGTCCGCTGGTCCCGCGGCTCCAATGAAACTTATCCAATGTCACTTTTCACAGCAGGGCTGCCACACAAGTTGTGTTATGATGTCCTCAAACTCATAACATCTTTAAATTAATTTGATGCAACATTGCTCCTCTCTTGTCCACATATTAACAAAGTATGGAACTGAAACTATGGGGAAAAGAGAGGGGAAATGCCTTGCTTAAGGTTACACACAGAATTGGCAATGGACCTGGGAATAAAACCCTAGATTCTCTTGCACAGACTGCATGATACAAATAATTCCTGCTAAGGGGCTTGCTTTAATTGGCATTGTAGGTCTGGTTCTCCCCAGGGGCAGCTCCAGGCCCCAGCACGCCAAGTGTGTGCTTGGGGTGGCATGCCGCAGAGGCACTCTGCCGGTCACCGGGAGGGAGCATGCCTGCGGGAGGTCTACCGGAGCCACGGGACCAGCGGACCCTCCACAGGCATGCCTGCTGGAGGTCCACCAGAGCCGTGGGACCGGCAACTGGCAGAGCGCCCCGCATGGCATGCTGCCGTGCTTGGGGCGGCGAAATGTCTAGAGCCGCCCCGTTTCTCCCCAGTACGCTAGCTGTGTAAGTGGATGGAGGAAAGAGACGAGAATGGTCCAAATGATCAAGTGGTTGTGAATGGTGATAAAATTCACCCCCATTTATGAAAATCTTGTAACAAGGATATTTTGGGTTGGTTATTGTAACTCTTTTTGAGAAGGAAAGCTCCGGGGAAAGTAGATCTGGGAGTTAGTGCTCCATCAAGGGTAGAAGGTCAGCTGGGAAAGGGATGATGAAGAGACCGAAGCTGAGAGCATTTGAGGAGAGAAGATTACAGATAAACAGCCCAGTTGTTTAGGGTTTAGGATGGGTGTGGGGTCCCCCTAGAGGGCTAGGGTCTTGGGTCAGATCTGTAGTAGGATCTTTAAATCTATGTCAGAGCTTTGCCTCAGTTTCCCCATACTGTCAATCATTCATCAGCTTCCAGTGCTGCAAGATCATTGCAGAGATTCAACCCTTTGTCTAAATCTAAAAGAACATCAGTTCCAAAGTTTTACTCAAACTCCAACATAAACCCCAAACCAAATCTTCTCCCGGCAGCTCTTCCACAGGGCGCAGCCTCTGTCTGGAGGTCTGTCTTCTTTCACTTTGTCTTCAGCCCTTTTCCTGGGCTCTGATCAAAATTCCTTTTCTCCCTTGTATGTAGATGCTGCTGCATCTCTTCAGGTGAGGCTCATCTTTACTCATGGACACCTGTAGTTGTAATTTACTGTGTGCAGCCACTGATATATCAGTATGTAGGGCTTACTAGCAAACGGAGTCAGATTTAATTACTTTGTATTTGCATTCTATTGCGTTTGAATAGACTTCTGCTAGAAACTGGACCATAATCCACAAGGTAAAAGTAAAGAGGTGGAAAGAAAGGGAGAATCTAAAAGATCAAACAGTAGCCTGTGACGGGTTAGCCCAATAGAAAAATTAATTAAGAATTGGCACCTGAGAAGTTAAATAAAAGGAGAGTCACAAGAAGCAGTAAGAATACAAAGCAGTCAGGTGAGACAAAGATTTCATCTGTTTTATCACATAAATATGGGCCAGAGTCTGACATCCTCATTCAGACGGAGCAGTATCTTACTCCACAGAGAGTCTAATTGTTTTCATTCAGTTCAGTTACTCAACATGAGCAAGGTGCCAGGGACTCCAGCCTTGTGAATTTACAAACCTTTTAAAATAAAGGTAGATTCCTAGCTGGTGTAAATTGTCATAGCTGCATTGACTTCACTGGACAAGTTACACCACCTGATGTTCTGGCCAGAGTTTATAAATCTAACTGACTGCAATAGACTAGAATCAGGGCCTCTATATAACCTACCCTATGATGCCAAGCAGTACTCCGGCATTTTGAAAGTCTGTTATGGCAAGCATGTCTGCACCAAAACCCTTGCCAAAAATCCCTAAGAATATGTTGGTGTGCAGGGAAATTGTGATTGTTTAAGGGTGTCCTGTGATGGAAAATGCTGGGACTGCTCTGTTTATTAAAAAAAAAAAATTATAAGGAAAAAAATGCCCTTAGGCTGTGACCTTGATAGCAGTTGGATGTGAAATTTTATGTTGAATGCCTGAAGCTTGGAAGTTTCATGGAAGATTTGCTACAGCATCAGCTGCTGCACCTTAATACACCATGGGTATAGAAAATGTAAATGTGCTCCACCATTATTACTGGTTGGCTAAAGCAGTGCTGGAGTCGGAAGACTATGAGTGACTCCTCAGGCATAAGGATACAGCTCACACTCTCCGACCTACTGATTTTTTTCTCATCACAGAAGCAGTACATTTGCGTGTGTGGCACATATAGTTACAGGTAATGTACAGTTAACAATAGTTACAGTTAATGTAACAGCTTTAATCCAAGAATCATAAAAGTGCTTTATAGATGTTGGCTCGCCATAGATATTACACTCATTTGACAGATGGGAAAGAGAGGCAAAGAGTGGTTAAATACTTTGCCTAAGATCCCAAACTGATAGGAATAGAACTATTTACACAACACTGACCAGGTCAGATACATAAGTAGAACTGACAGACTTTCAAAAATATATTGTTTTCAAGGATTCTGTTTCATTAAAAACTTCTTTAAGTCTTGTTATGTGCATGCAAATTTAAAAAAAAGTCACTAAATCTAAGCTCTTTTATGCGATATCTCTTATTTTTAATTTTTCTTGGATACTAGCACATAGCAAGAGCGGGAAAATCAATCCCTCTGAAACAGACAATTAAGCAGGGTTGTTGGCTCAAGGAAGCCAGGATCATTCAAGAAAAAACTATTTTGAATGCTGTCCTGGGAATACTATTAACCAAGGTACATTGCCGGGGGCCAAACTGTCATTCCTTCTGTACACGTTTTATTACACTTTTATGAATGAAATCTAGCCAGTGTCTGCCCAAGCCATTATGGAGCTGATGAAGGGAGGCTCAGAGAAGGTTCTCGTCTGTGAAACTGCATACCTTCATGTATGAGGTGTGTGACAGGGTCAGGCCAGATGGATACAGGAGAGTGTTAGAAGGCAGATATATTAGTCCCAGATTAAGTAGATCCCTTTTCCCTGGGTAAAGTAACAGGGTCAGTTCCAGAACAAGCAGGAACTTGCTGGAACCAATTAAGGCAGGCAGGCTAATTAGAACACCTGGAGCCAATTAACAAGAAACTGCTAGAATCAATTAGGATAGGCTGGCTAATCAGGGCATCTGAGTTTAAAAAGAATCTCACTTCAGTTTGTAGCATGCAGGCGAGGAGCTGGGAGCAAGAGGCACTAGGAGCTGAGAGTGGGAAGGCGTATTGCTGCAGGATTGAAGAGTACAAGCATTATCAGACACCAGGAGAAAGATCCTGTGATGAGGACAAAGAAGGTGTTGCAAGGAGGCCATGGGGAAGTAGCCCAGGGAGTTGTAGCTGTCGTGCAGCTCTTCCAGGAGGCACTGTAGACAACTGCAGTCCACAGGTCCCTGGGCTGGAACCCGGAGTAGAGGGTGGGCTTGGGTTCCCCCCAAACCTCCCAATTCCTGATCAGATCCAGGATGAATTGACCTGGACTGTGGCTTCTACCAGAGGGGAAGGTCTCTGGGCTGTTACCTGACCCACATGGTGAATCCACCAATAAGCGCAGGACCCACCAAGACAGAGGAGAAACTTTGTCACAGGTGGAAGGAATGTTTGAGTTTTTCCTGGAGAGGCAGCACTCACAAATGACTGTAATGACATAAGTATGCAGACTCCCATGTGATCCAGATCACAACATCACACCTGTGTACTACTATGCAGTGGTCACACTGAAAGCTTCTCAAATTGCTTGAATTAATGCACTGAAGTTTTGTATTCTTTGGGATGTCTCTTTCCTGCTTTCAGAATTTTGGTTAGGGAGCTGGAGGGAGTCGCAAAAGGACATGAGTCACACCAAATTAAATCCGATTGAAAAGGTAGTTTGAGTCTTTAAAATGCACATAGTAACATTGCAGTGAGACACTCCAACATATCTCATTTTTCCATTGTACAATTTGCTAAATCACATCACTGAAAACTTACTGTGAAGTCTATTTATATCTAGTAATCCCTGGCGGGGCCCCAATGACCAACATCAGTTGTGGCCCATTGTTCCGTTCTGCTGCTTGTCCATTTGATGATCCCAATGACTGTCCTAAAAAATATAGCTGTGACTGTGGAATCAAGGGACTGAGAGTTTATATCTGGGAATTACACTAGCACAGTAGAAGTTTTAAAATTCACGTCGCTTCCAACAATGATGATACAGTAACCTGGGAAGATACAGATTCCTGTTCAGGATTTCAGAACAATCAAACAAAAGGCTACCCCCGATGAATTCATGCTTGGTTTTAAACCGGGCCCAATGAATGTTGGGATGGTCTTTGGCAAAAATAGTTAGGGCTCTGCAGACATATTCAGTAAAGCTGATGGTCTCATCCTGAGCATGAATTCAAGTATTCAGTAGCCTGAGACACTGAATTGCCAAATATAAGTCTCTAAGAAGGAAGAGACATCCTTGACGTAATTGACATACAAGCGAAGGAAGCCTGAAGCCCATAACTCTGGTTCAAAATAAGTCTTCTCTATCTACAAGCCCTTTCTCCTATAGTCCTTGACATTAAATTAACAAGTTGTAATAGAGGTAGTAACTAGTTTCTTCTGAACTGGTTTTGACCAACCACAGAAGTGGATGGACCCTATGAGAGAAGCAATCCCCTCTGGTATTTCTAGCCTAGCCCAGCGCAGCGCCAAAAGTACTGAAATCTCATGAGACAGTCAGATCGTGTGATGTTTCCAGAATGACTTCCCCATCAATAGTTTGGATGGGCAACTGGAGATTGTCAAAACCCCTAGCGATGGCCCCATCACTCTGATTTCAGTCATGTACAGGAGACTTATCTCCACCAATATCTTCTCTCTTTATTTTTAATTGAAGGAGTTTTGTTCAGAGGAAAATCTGTTGTACACAGGAGTGATGGATACACAGGAAAACTGTTCTCACTGATCTCTTTGTCTATAGCCTTGCTTTAGGCAAGCAGAAATCGGCAGCTAGATAGCTACTATCAGTTACTGAATAAGCATCTGTGGCTAAGATATTAACCTCGCTATAAAATGAAAAAGGCTTTCTTCAATACCACATGCTGGGATTTAATTTCTGCTATACTGTGGTAAGAGTACACATCCCCTGGAATAAACCCCTATGTTATGCACCCAGTTCTTTATTTACTCTACATTATGTGCATCGGGCACCCCGTGCATAGAAACACACATGTACAATAGTGACAAGTCATTTTTGTTTACAAATTAGTTTACAAATTACAATTACAAATTTGTTTACAAAATCCTTAATTTTGTCCATGGCTAAAAGAAAATTAAATACTATAAATAACAATATACTGTGCCTATCTATTGAGCAGCGAGAACAGTACATACATAGTCTGCAAAAAGCAGATCAGGAAAGCTTTCAAGTATAGATGACTGTTAGCCACTGACTGAACTGTTTCTCCACTCTGCTTTAATACTTAAACTCAAAGGGAAGTTTATGTTTTCTAGATTTGTTGATTTCTCTTCCCCACGATTCAGAAAGATCTGAGTTTATAAACAGAGTTTCAGTGATGTACAGGAGACTGATCAATGATGAAGTTAACTTAAAATCTCTTCGGTTATGTATAGTGCATGCCCTTTTTTAAAAAAGGCAGTCAAAGATACAACAGAAAGCCAATGGAAATTTGGCCCAAGACCAGCTGTCGATAAAATCTATTTTTCTTAACTCCAACACAGACTTCCCTTTAGGGAGAAGAAAATTATTGGGGGTCCACCACGTGGGAGCCACTTTGTTAATACAACCAAGTTAGACAACTTGCCTGAAGTTTACTAGATAACATGGGCCTGATTCTGTGCTCATTTCAGTATAAAGCCAGATGTAATAGCAATGCAGTCATCGTAAATCCAACTGTAATCCCAGTGCACCAGTGTAATTGAGAATGGAATTCATATTTACCAATACTAGCTGAATCTCCTCCTGAGTTTGCAAATTTGGGCCAGAAATTTTGTGAGAACAGGCTTTTTAATGATTTTCCCAGTCTTTCCTGGTTCCATGCAAGCTTTGTAATACAACCCAAAAGTGCAGAGACAGGCAAAAATGAAAGACGATGGGTGCAAATTTCCTACAGTTTTGGAACCTCAAAATCAAAATGCTTGTTTGAGTTTGGTGTGGAGGGATGGGCAAGGGCTGGAGATGAGGCAGAAGCAGGGCAAGAGTATGTGTTTCTAGACAAACCCTCCACATTTACCCCAAATAGAATGGCTGGGTTGCAGCCATGGGGCCTGCTGTGGCCTCAGGATTAGAGTGCTAAACATGGAGTGATTCCAAGGCTGAAGTACAACAGCTATATTCAATATGTCTCCTCCAGCCTTGCCTGTAAGGTGATGAGTCATCCCTGAGCTAGAGCCTGAATAAACCACATGTGTTGTTGAGACATTCCTGTGTTGTGCTCCAGCCAATCCACAAACCAGGAGCTGGTCTGGTGACCCTCGGGGCAGGTATATAAACCTTGCGGGAGAAACAGTAGCTCAGTTTACTCAATGTTGCTTCATGGACTGGAACTCTCCCCTGCCTGACAGCAGTAACACACTCTATAAGCCTTAGCCTCCTTCTGTCTTGCTCTTGCTTCGGCCCTGTTCCTGCTCCTACTCCTGACCTGTTCTTACTCAGGCCTTGTCCCATCCCACTCTGGACTCCTGATTCCAGCTCTAACACCCCCTGCCTCCGCCCACTAAATGTGATTGTCATGGCTCTGACCATGCCCATCATGGTTTCTTACATTGTCAGCCTTTACTTGTATGGACATGAAAATTTAAAAAAACACAAATTCAACCCAAACCCCTTACTTGGTATACACACCTCTACCTTGATATAACGCGACCCCATGTAACACGCATTTGGATATAATGCTATAAAGCAGTGCTCTCGGGGGGCAGGGCTGCTCCGGTGGATCAAAGCAAGTTCAATATAACGTGGTTTCACCTATAACGTGGTAAGATTTTTTGGCTTCCGAGGACAGCTTTATATCGAGGTAGAGGTGTACATATTGTAACTTGTACTTGAAGTGTAGTACTAATTGTATAGGAGGACTAACTAGACTATATTTCCTCTTCAATTCAGGAGAATGGTTTAGAAGTCTAGAGTATAACTGTACACCAGAGAAAGGAAGAATATTAAAGTCATTTAATAGACTAGGATAAATGTTTGCCTCTGTTTCTTATTTATCTTTATTTAGAGATTTATACTGAGGATAGTTCAGCCAGATTTTTTTCATCTTTTGTTACTTATTTGTGTATTAGAGCCAAGTGAAATAATATCAAGAAACTAACGAGCCATGGAATTCAGGATAAAAGGCCAATAATTTCACTAAATATGAATCATCTCTGTTAATATTCTTTCTGCCAAATTCTACTTTTCGCTTCACATTAAAGAAAAATTAGCTATCGGGACAAATAAAAAATGCATTGAGTGTGAATTGATCTGTGTGTTTTCAAAACAAACTGTGCTAATGTTTTTAATTAAGGGGTAGGGAAAAGGAAGGGCTTTATCATCCAGTCTTCTAGGGCTATTATTCCATTGTGGATGAGTCTTCTGTTATTCTTAATGTCCACCTCTTTTGAAGGATTTGCTGTTAAATCAAATGTAGTTTGTATTTAAATTCCAGCGTGCCACATGAGCCCTCATTTATTTGATAAGGAACCATTGTTATGAAGAAGAATGTAGCGCTTAATTTGTATTGCTTAAGGGAGCTCAGGAATGCTCCATTTGCTGGTTTTGCATGTTAACGATATCATTTGGTCAGAAATGAATATGCAGCGCTATATAGTTGAGCAAAATTTGGAGGTGAAATTATATAAGCTCTGTCAGATTACTCACACGCAAGGCTTCTGAAAGGACATGTTTTCTGGATAGAAAACATGCACGCACAACAGTGCTGACAGCTTCATCACTGTTCCTGAGTCTCAGCTGGCTTTGGAGGGAGTGGCCATTAGCAGGGATGAGAGGATAATTTCAGTTTTCGTGTTCATTTATGGTCTGATCTAATGCTCAAAAAGATCAGTGGAAAGACTCCCATTGACTTTATTGGATGCTTAGATTGGAACTTTATGGCTTGATCCAATAAAGTCATTGAAAAGACTTCCCACTAACTTCAGGAAGCATTGGATTAGGTCCTGAGGCTTTGATCCTGCAAAGATGTGCATACATGCTTAATTTTAAGCACTGCGAGTACTCCCATTGATTTCTGTGGAACTGCTCACATTACATTAAGTTACGCACATGAATATTAGCGGGATCAGAGCTTTAGTCGTTAAAATATTTAACTGTCAAAAATGATAACAATTTGTGGAGGAGGTGGTGTGCGCTTGGGCTATTGTTCACTAAGAACTGGTCTGTGGCCACCAGCTGATTAGAAAACTGGAGGTTTTCTTCTGGGAACTGATTTTTTTTCATTAGAAGTATCAAAATCTGAACTATTTTCATCAAAAAATAAAATATTTTGATTTTGAAATGCTAATTTGGTGCTTTAGGGGAGTTGTAGTTCATGTTTCTCATGCCCCTGTTCTCCTTCATAGGCTGTGCTCCTTGGTCAGACTACATCTCCCATGATGCACCATGTTTTCTCCTCTGGGTGTGGGAAGGCAGTGCATCATGAAGTCCAGTTGGGCACCCTGCCCATTGAGGAGAAAGGGAGTATGAGGTATCTGAACTATCCCATGAATCACTGCAGCAGCATTTCAGAATCCAGATATTTCAGTTATCAGGCATTCAGTTTTTCGTCAAAAAATGTTGTTTTGTAAACAACACCATTTTCCATTGATAAATAGTTTCACTGGAAAATTTTTGACCAGAACTAATTAGTATCTTTCTGTCATTAATGACCTAAACTAAATTTGATGTAGAAGCAAAAGGCTCCAGTGCACCCATAACTAGATCCCGCAGCAGCTGGACACCTGCAACTAGCCCATGCCAGTCAATTCAGGCTCAGGCTGCAGGGCTGTTTCATTGCTGTGCTGATTTTTGGGCTTGCTTTGAGGCCGGGCTCTAGGACCCTGCAAGGCGAGAGGCTCTCAGAGCTCAGGCACCAGCTTGAGTCCTGGAGTTTATATAGCAATGAAACAGACCCGCAGCATGAGCCTGTGTTGGTTTGCACAGGCCAGCCACGGGAGTCTAGTTGCTGTGTAGACAGATCCAAAGTGTCCATGCCAGCTTCCCAGTTCAGAAGACACAAGAGAAAAAGGGGTTGTGCACATTCTGTGACAGAAAAAGTGTGACTTTTCCTTTAGTTTAATTCCTGATGGTAATCCAGGAAAATGGAGCTATTAGATGTTGGCATCTCTAATGTGAGTATCATTTCAAAACGAATTGTTTTTGCTAAAGGTAATAATCTTGCTACTGCTAAAGCAATGAAATTGAATTCTTAAGTACTAGAGTAGAGCAAACCATGAAGTATTGTACTGCTTACTGAAACTATGGATCAGGTGGCTGCCTGAAAAAGAGTCTATTTAAGGTAGAGTATTGATAGTTCCTGTATTTACCAATGTAATATGCCAATTGTTCTATGATTCTACATTAAATCTTATAATAGAAATACATACACTTAATACATATCACCCTTCATCCAAGGATCTCAGATAATTAACAAAAATGAATTAGGCCTCATACCATCTATGGGTCAACGAGTGGTACCTTTACCTAAGTAGAGTGGTATTTGCCTCCCAATGACTCCCATGGGATGACTCATGGTATAAGGAACAACCGAACCTGAGTATCACTATCTGGCCCTAAGCAAGGTAGAGAAGTACTGTAAATAGCAACTCTATAGATTGGTAAACTGAGGCGCGGGGAGGTTCTGTGACTTGCCTCATTTAAAGCATGTTTGTTAAGTATGACAAAGCATATCAGTGGTCGAGCTGGAAATGGAAGCCAGACATCCTGACTCCTGCTGACTGGCTTCTACCACAAGACCAGACTGCCTTATAGGAAACAATGTGCTCATGGGGAAACACAGTGAGTTTTCTAATAATCATACATGATAGAATTTGCATTAAGGGATGAAAGTCTTCCCTGTGCAACCCAAGGCCTATGCGCTTAGTCATGGGGCTTAAGTAGGAGTTAACTGCTGCATAGGCTTGTGCTGTCCCTCTGTTCAAGGTTGAATTTCACCCTAGTGAGGGCACTACCACCTCTTAAATACTAGGCTTATTTCCTGACCCCAAAGGATACTGGGGACAGAGCTCCGTTTGTGTATGGGAATAATTTAAGACTGAGGTGCTGTGGTGACTCTTTGCACCCCTAAATACTACAGTCATGTTTGATTTTTTCCTTGCTGATATCCAAAAGGGGTCCAGGCTTTGCTTCTCCAGCTAAGATCAAAGTCTAGATTAGATGGGGAGGGAGGGGGAGTGTCTTTTATTATTCCATTTTACAGTGGAAAATATCCCAGAGGATTCAACTTTCCATATACCACAACCACAATAGGTTTGCAAACCCCAAAGTAGTAAGAGCATAACAATCTAGTTATTTTAAGCCACATTTACAATGGTAAATCATAATTTTCGGGATGGGGCTCTGTTCAACCATGCCCATATCCTCAGCTGGCATAAATCTGAATAGCTCCCTTGTTTCCAGTGAACCATCTACATCAGCTGAAGATCTGCCCCAGTGTTTTCAAACAATATTTACAGTTGTTCTATCCTAGTTATTGAAGAAGAAAGAAAACTGGCACCAGCAGTAAATACACCTACCTATGAATGCCCTTAATGTTTTATAGTTATTAGGAAAATATCCAGTGGGACTGTGTTTCTTCTATATCATTTTGTGCATATGTTAATGTCAGTCCCTGACACACACTCATTTTTCTTCATCCTTTTCTCTTAATGGATACCTTGAGCTTAGCTGGCCTTCCAGAGGCTGAGAGTAATAAATGTGCTTCATCCATTAGAGAGCAAGAACTTTTGCAGGATTCTGGAGTCAAATCTTTTGTCTAATGTTTTTAATGAATTTGCTTCTGCCACAAGATTGTTGTTGTTATTCATTAGTGAGGCATATTTCCTTCTCTGGAATTATATTATTTTTGATATAATTTATATCCATCCTGCAGATCCCATCCACGATTAGGGCCCCATTTGATGAGTCATCGTGCAAATACATAGCAAAAAAAGAATTGCTATCCTGGAGAGCTTACGTTCTAAATAGACAAGAGAAAAAAGGGAGAGTGGAAGGTACTAGTAGTATTCCTACTCTACCAATGGGGAACTGAGGCACAGAGACATTAAGTAACTTGCCTAGGGTCACCCAGGATGTCTGTGGCTGAGCTAAGTTCAGTGCCTTAACCACAGAACTTCCCTTGCTCCCTTTAATGTATATAGGCAGTTTAGCAGTTGAATTTTGTGCAGTCTTACTTCAGTGGCAAAATAATATCTCCCAAATAATGTTCCAATTCTACAAGCATAGTGCTTACTACTGGGAAGCTGGTGGCACTACCCAGTGCAGGCCCCACTAAAGTCAATAGGAGCTTTCCAAAGACTCCAATGGCATCAGGATCGGGCTTTATTTTAGGTATTGGGTAACTTCCATTGATTAAATAAATCTACAATCCTTTAAAAAAAAAAAAAAGGGAAATGACAACTACAAATTTTGCATTGCTGATAATGCTGTTTCTATTGATTTTTTATTTCCTCTTCCTGCAGGACACCTGCCATGATTGGCTGTTCGTTTGTTGTAAATAGGAAGTTCTTTGGAGAAATAGGTCTTCTGGATCCTGGAATGGATGTATATGGAGGAGAGAACATAGAGCTAGGAATCAAGGTTTGTGAAATTGTTACTGTTCTGTGCAATTTTTCTTGAAATTGTATTTTTAAAAAACGCATACACAAGTATCTTTTTTAAAGACCAAAATCAATTAGAATCTGCATTACAATCGAGCACATATTTTCAGTGGCACCTTAAAGAAAGAGTCCAGAAAACATTTAGTTACTTATTAGGAGTATATATTTTCTCCTGTCCCCCAACATTTGGATATGGAGCAAAGGCTGCTAAAACCAAAGGCAGCGTTTCCAATTATTTAAGTGGGCGTTGGATCAGGTCTCTAGCATCAGTTCATGATAACAAATTATAGATATGCGAAATATCAAATCCACAGTCAAAGAAAATATCATGCTTGTGTGTCTCACAGAAATAGTCTCATGGAAGGTGATGGGGCTACTCATTGTGAATACCACAAGCATGATTTGAATGCTAAAACATCTTTTACAGACATTTAACAGCCACATAATAAAGTGCATGTATAAACTGGTGTAACCCACTTTAATTATGATATATCAATAGGCGTATTTTCAGTAACTGACCCAATAAACTAGACAAGAAACTCCTGCTTACAATGTCTTCTAGTGCAACTTTAATTCATTACTGTAAAGATATTAGATGTGGATTAATGATTTGATTGTTTCCATAATTAGAGCCCTACCAAATTCACAGCCATGAAAAATGCATTACGGACCGTGAAATCTGGTCTTCCCACTTCCTGTAAAATTTGGTCTTTTGCGTGCTTTTACCCAATACTATACAGATACAACGGGGGAGACCAGCGTTAATTCTTAAATTGGGGGTCCCGACCCAAAAGGGACTTGCTGGGGGGTCACAAGGTTATTTTAAGGGGGTTGCTGAATTGCCACCCTTATTTTTGTGCTGCCTTCAGAGCTGGGTGGCCGGAGAGTGGTGGCTGTTGGCCAGGTACCCAGCTCTAAAGGCAGCGCCCCGCCAGCAGCAAGGCAGAAGTGAGGGTGGCAATATCATACCATGCCACCCTTCTGTGCTGCTGCCTTCAGAGCTGGGCGGCCAGCCTGCAACTGCCACTCTCCAGCTGCCCAGCTCTGAAGGCAACACCGCTGTCAGCAGCAGCGCAGAAGGAAGGGTAGTAGTATCGCAACCCCCCCTACAATAACCTTGTGACCCCACCCATCCCCAGACACAATTTCTTTATGGGACCCCTATGATTGCAACACCATGAAAGTTCAGATTTAAATAGCTGAGATAATGAAATTTATTATTTTTAAAATCCCATGACCCATTAAATTGACCAAAATGCACTGTGAATGTGATAGGGCCCTATCCATGACATATCACAAAGTGGTTCATAGACAAAAGATTTCAATGCTTGCAAACAAACTTGCAGTGGCAGTCTATGGAGATCCAATCAAGCCTGGGCTTAGAATATACTATTGGTTAGATTAAGGAGCTGATAGTGGGAGAGACTTGAAACTTGCTCATAACTGAAAAATTGAATGAGTGCTGTTGTAAAAAATGAAAAGTCATTGTTTATTTCATAGATTTTCCAGATGATATTTGCTTTTCTAGACAATCAAAAGCAATTTATAAAATCTGTTTTTATTGGGTGTGGGGAATAGAAATCTCATTTAAACAAGGGAATAGAAGATAAAGGCCTTAAATATGCCACGCAATTCCACTCCTTATGGGGTAATTATTGCACCATGAGCATGCAACTGATGCACTTGGTCTAGAGGTATCAAACTCTCTTGTAACCAACTTCATTTGTTTGTTTCATGTTTTTGTGTTGCTATCATTCAGTGATTGACAGAGATGGTATAGTATTTAGTAAAACTATTCTTCTCCTAGTTAATAATTCAACCCATCTTTTTAGTCTTAGAGGATTTCAATGGAGATTGCTAGAAAAGTCAGCTCGTTGTTGCAAGTACAACCAATGATCAGAGATGTAATATTTTTTTTTTACATTGTGGATCTATTAAAAGGTTAGCTAGAATATCTCTGCTTGAACGATTTTGAAAATTCCCACCACTCCATCCTAATCTTCATTTTTTCCCATGTGTATATATCCGCGCACACACACTTTATATATACACACTTTGGCCAAGATTTTCAAAAGTAATTAGTCGTTTTGGGTGTATAAACATGTGGGGCTCAAACTTATGATATTTTTTAAAAGGCCTGCTTTTCAAACGGTGCCGGGCACGTCCCCTCTGAAAATCAGCCTCCCTTAAGGTGTCTCAAGTTGAGCATCCAAAACTGCAGGTAAATAAAATTGCTAGTCACTTTTGAAAATATTGGCCTTCGTGTAAAGCTTACAGTTACACCACTTGGGCCCAGTCTGGCTTACACTGAAGTTGGTGTTTTGCTATTAAATTCAATAGAATGGTGGCTCTTGTCACAGTTGGTTTGGTTTGCACTTTATATCAAGGTTCCATTTATACAGGGTTAATAAATAATTAATTGACATTTGAATAAATGGTTCATTAATTATAGATTGTTATAGCATCCAACCTACCAATAAATTGTTTTAAATTCTGGCTTACAACCATCTGTAATATGCTTATAACACCTATTAATCCTCAGAAACCATTGCTAAAGTTTATCTTAATATAAAATGTTTGATTGGTTGCTGAATAATTTTAAAGTGTGGCAGTTGTCAAAAAGTAATTGTGTGGTTCTTTGTTTACTCTGTCTCAATGCCTCTCGGCTCAAAAGTGACTCTGTTTACGAGTCAGAAGATAATGGTTTTCTCTTGGGTGATGATGCAAGTTCCACCCTCTTTCTGAAAATCATGCTTTATTTTAATATAGTTTAATATTTCTATTACTAAAAAACCCATCACATGTTCCTGGGTGCATGTATACATTTGTTTTAAAGTACAGAAATTAGACAATAGACCAAAGGGACAAATAAAGCCCACCACTGCAGACATCCAGCAAAAACATCAGTTAAACATACTATGGTAGGGGTTCTCACAACAAATGTTTTGGTGATCTCAGAGTGCAGCCACCAACTCTTGCTGGTGGCCGCTCTGACAATTTTAACTAAAATTCTTAATTAAGTTTAGGAAAGACAACGAAATATGCACATATACTTGTCCAAATCATTGCAATTTAAAGATTTTTTTGCACACTCAATAATAATAATAATGTATACTTATCTCTATTCTTTACTGGATCTAAACAGAATAGAAAACACAACTAAGGGTGTGTTCTTGTCTTTGTTGTTGTTGTTTATTTTGCTTTTCTGGTTTGTTTCTTATAGACTTGCTAGCTAGTAAGCTGCTGCTGTGAAAACTGATATTAATAAACGTACAAATGTCACTTTTCACAGCAGCAGACTTACTCAGCCCTGGCAAGCCCAGGGACAAATTAAGCACTGGATGGGTTGGTGGGTAGGGAGGCATTGGAGGCCAGAGGCAATGGGGAGAATGGATGGGGGAGGCAGTGGCGGCCAAGGGAGAATGGATGGGGGTGAACCCAGGGCTGGAGCCTGTTGCCCACCACCCCAGGGAAGGTGGGGAACTCACTAGCAACCTGTTCCTCCAGCATTTGTGTCTCCCCTGCTGGCGGCCTCAGAGGAGGGGGCACTGATTTTCCCCCGTCCCCCATCACTGCCCAGGAGACTGTGTCTGCAAGAAAAGCACCTGGTGGCCGCATGCAGCCATGGCGGCCACATTTGAGAAACGCTGTTCTATGGTACAATTAAATGAAGGTGATTTTAAAAAAAAAGGTAACAGTAAAAAAAAAATAAGGTTTTATCTTGTCCTATATTTTAAAAGAATGTGTACTTTATGATAATCTGATTTATAAATATGTCCAGTTATATGTACAGTGCATATGGCTATAAAATGCAATAAAAGAAATCTATTTACTTGCTGTTACTAATTAGTTCAAATGAGAGCGTTGACAGATTAGTTAAGTGGTTCACTCTGACAAAAAAGTTATCCATAGTTAGAGCTGCAGATAACCCTGGCACTAGGGTTTTTGCTGCCCTATACAAAGTAGAAAACATCCTCCTAGCCTGTAGTCACTCAAATAATAATAAATCCACTAAACATTTTGCTGCTTCTAATTTCTTCCTGCCCTAGGCAATTTCTTGTTCTGCTTGCAGGGTAAACCTGGCCGTGGAATGGAGTACAGATTGTTCTTTGTATTACTGTCATTCCTTTTATCTCTACAGTGACTCTAGAAAGAGTTCACATCTTGGCTTAGGCTCTCTCCCTGTCCCTAAAGTCTACTACTTCATATCCTGAGGCAGCACTAGAAAGACCCAAAAGAATAAAATCGCTGTCAGCCTGTTCTTGGTAGAGAAAATGGTGGTGTCCAAAAAAGTTCAGGATAATATTTCAACAGAGATGTTTTCAACAGCATTTATGTATGTATGTATGTAGATTCATAGATTCTAGGGTCAGAAGGGACCAATGTGATCATCTAGTCCGACCCCCTGCACAAAGCAGGCCACAGAACCCTACCCATCCACTTCTATAACAAACCCCTAACCTATGCCTGAGTTATTGAAGTCTTCAAATTGTGGTTTGAAGACCTCAAGCTGCAGAGAATCAACCAGCAAGTGGCCCATGCCCCACGCTGCAGGGGAAGGTGAAAAACCTCCAGGGCCTCTGCCAATCTGCCCTGGAGGAAAATTCCCTCCCGACCCCAAATATGGCGATCAGCTAAACCCTGAGCATGTGGGCAAGACTCACCAGCCAGCACTCAGAAAAGAATTCTCTGCAGTAACTCAGATCCCATCCCATCCAACATCCCATCACCAACCACTGGGCATACTTATCTGGTGATAATCAAAGATCAATTGCCAAAATTAGGCTCTCCCATCATACCATCCCTTCCATAAACTTATCAAGCTTAATCTTAAAGCCAGATATGTCTTTTGCCCCCACTACTCCCCTTGGAAGGCTGTTCCAGAACTTCACTCCTCTAATGGTTAGAAACCTTAGTCTAATTTCAAGTCTAAACTTCCTAGTGTCCAGTTTATACCCATTCGTTCTTGTATCTACATTGGTACTAAGCTTAAATAATTCCTCTCCCTCCTAATATTAATCCCTCTGATATATTTATAAAGAGCAAGCATATCCCCCCTCAGCCTTCTTTTGGCTAGACTAAACAAGCCAAGCTCTTTGAGTCTCCTTTCATATGTATGTATGTATGTCAAGCTATTCCTGGCCATTGATTTATCCCAGTGCTAGGTCTTACCACATTTGCCGCATGCCAGGCCTGTATATCTGAACAGCATTCCCTAGAGTTAGCAACAAATACCTTCCACAGCAGTCTGTTTTTTAATCAAAATTCTGCCCTTTGCAGTTATTCCACAGCAGCAGAGTTGGTCACAAGCTCTACCTGCTGTGGCTGGAGAATATCAAAGCTCTAGATGTCTGAGCGAAGGGCAGTTGTAAGAGTGCGTCAGCTTTTGAACTCTGCGGACATTTTCACTTCACTAATATAAAGCCCTTGAATGTGGTCTCAGGACGTCCCTTGACTTCAGAGGTAGATTTGGGCCTTTACCAATGTCAAGATCATATATTATGTATGGAGTTCCAGCCTCGGTGCAGGAAAGGACTTAAGCACATACTTTTCATGAAAGGTTTCATCACAAATCCAATTTTCCAACATCAAAAATTTGCTATCAAAACTCTTTTATCTGCCATAGTACTGCTATTACCTCTAGTGGTGAGAGGGACATTTGCTCTGGTAGCTTCTTTCCTGAGGTGGCCAGCAGTATGACAAATTAATATGAGTCTTCCGTTCATTGCTGAATGGAGATAGATTTAGTCCAGTGATATAGGCCCAACACATTACCCAATTCCCTCAAATAATCAGTCTCCTCAACATGCACAGACTTTTCTCCATGCCAGTGAGGATTTGGGGAATCTGTCTGTATAACTTATGAATTCTGTATATGATTATGAACACTTTGCAATTTTGTCAAAGTGCAAGCTCCATTCTGAATGTGCAGCCCCCTTTGCCTCCTCCATTGTCTGTTTGCCTTCATGGTGAATTGAAATTCCAAAGGTTTGGACAAAGGTATAAGAAAAGAGGGTTGTTGACTTAAAGTGCACTCCTGTTGAAATGGAATAGCTCTAAAAATAGACTGGCTCCTAACCAGGAGAATTGGTCTATCAGAGGAGAGGTCGCCTTGGCAATTACTGTAAGTCACCTGCGGCGGCTGAGCAGGATGTCACCCCACAAAGGGGGCTAAAAGCTATAAAAGGGCAGGAGCTGCTTTATTCAGGGGATCATATTTCTCCAGCTCAATATGAGGGAGAAGCAGCCTAGCATATAGAAGCTTGTTGAGGCAGGGAACCCTGCCTGCTTGCCCCCAGGGACTCCCAAGGGAGTGGTGAGCTAGTGGTGGGCATTGCATTTAGGCAGCTTATTGTTTTCTAAATGATCTGTACTTTCTTGTGCTTAGTAGTTAGGTGAAAGAGCAAGGGTGTTAGAATTCTTTGCAAACTCGGTGTTATATGTGTTTGGCAAAATGTGCCTTTTGAGAGACTTAACCAGTAAATTGGAAGGGATTCTGGTGGGATTCTGGGAGAGGGTGCATTTAAGCTATGGTGATAGGCAGCTGGATAACAGGTACCAGCTCTCACAAGGAGTGCTACACACTGGGTCTGGATAGTGGCTGGGCTTTATCCAGGTTCCTGGAGCTGTAACAATGCCCTTTCTGCATTTGTAAAATTCGGCAAAAAAATCTATTCAGAAAACTTCCACTCCCACTTTTGTTTCGTTTTTTAAATGAAAAGTGTTTGTGGGTATGGTTTTTAAGTGAATGTTTGAAGTGCAAGGAAACCATTTGCTTTAAATATGCATCACACTGTTTCTTTGTGTGTGACAGTTGTATAGATTTTCACGGTTGGTCACAGAGACTTACTGAGATGCTCCAGGAAACTATATATGATGTTTGTTTTGAACAAAGGTTTATTTTGTGTGTGTTGCCATCATTTCAAGCCCTGGGGATGGGTTACAAGGTTGTTTTCAGCAATGTCATGCATTGCTAATTAAAGTCATTTAAACTGTCTTTTAGAGATTAATTTAATCAATAAGTATATTATTACTGCTCTGATAGTATCATTTGTACGAATCATCACTTGATGAAGACAATTAACTCAGAATGCTTATTAGCTGATCCATCCCACACTTTATTTGTGTAGGAGGAATCAGTCACAGATTTAATTAAGAAAAGTACAATTCAAGGATTTCTTTGAGGCTTGGTGGATGACTCGGTCTTTGTTTTACATGAATGTTTAATCTATTGTAGTTTGGGTTTGGTCATTTATTTTTATCTATTTCTTTTTTGAGAGGAGAAAAAGGTGCGTTCTCATTTCAAAGGCTGAGGGCTTGGCTACACTTGCAGATGTAGAGCGCTTTGAGTTACGCCTTCGGAGAGCGCAGTAGGGAAAGCGCTGCAGTCTGTCCACACTGACAGCTGCAAGCGCACTGGCATGGCCACATTAGCAGTTCTTGCAACGGCCACAGAGAGCAGTGCCTTGTGATAGCTATCCCAGCATGCAAGTGGCTGCAACATGCTTTTCAAATGGGGAGTGGGGTGGAGTGTGACAGGGAGTGTGTTGTGTGTATGTGGGAGGAGAGAGAGTGGGTATTAGGGGGGCTGAGAGCATGTCAGCATGCTGTCTTGTAAGTTCAGACAGCAACAGACCCCTTCCCCCCACCTCTCTCTCGCACACACAGCATTCCACAGTAATGGTTGCTTTGTCTCAGAGCAGATAAGCAGCTGGCTGTCAGAAATGGAGCTTTCAAAGGGCATATTGGCATGGCTGCAGTGATTCCAAAACAATGACAGGAGTGGCCACTTGACTTAAGGGGATTATGGGACATTTCCGGAGGTTGATCAGAGCGTAGTAATGCAACACTCGTTCACACTGATGCCCGGGCGTTTCAGCCAATGCGCACCAAGTGTTAATCTTCTCACTGAGGTGGAGTACCAGGAGCGCTCTAGCCCTGGAGTCAGAGCGCTCTACATGCCTTGCCAGTGTGGACAGGTAGTGAGTTAGGGCACCTGGGGCTGCTTCAATGCGCTGTAACTCGCAAGTGTAGCCAAGCCCTGAGTTTTCCTAACTAGTCACCTAAATGTCTCATGTCAATCTCAAATGTGCGCATTCAAATGTGCAGTTGTGCATGCAAAAGAGGTAACAGTGAACTCATTTGCACATTCATATGTGCTAGTGGAGAACTGATCTCAATAAGGGTAGTGAATTTTGAGAGTTGGCTCCAGATAATACATGCAAGTGGGTGGAATCAAACAGTTTGGGGTGGTTGTTATTTTATTAATAATTATTTAGGCTCTAATTCCACAACCATTCATACACATTAGTAACTTTATAATTAGAGGGTGAAATTCATCCCTGTGCAGAGGGCGCAAGGACTGTGCACCCCTTAACTCCCACATAAGTTCTCAAAGTGGCACTTCAATGGTACATAAGTCCAGGGTGGGCCCTGTGCTCAGGGTAAATTTTACCCACAAATATTCTCATTTAATTTATATGAGTAAAATTACTCTCACGCTTATAATAATAATTGGAGATATGCCAATCTCCTAGAACTGGAAGGGACCTTGAAAGGTCATTGAGTCCAGTCCCCTGCCTTCACTAGCAGGACCAAGTTTTGCCCCAGATCCCTAAGTGGCCCCCTGAAGGATTGAACTCACAACCCTGGGTTTAGCAGGCCAATGCTCAAACCACTGAGCTGTCCCTCCTCCCTAAAGTGCTTAACTGTTTGCAGAATCAGGGCTTTAGAAACAAAATATATATTTAGTTTCCTTTTTAGCACAGAGGAGCTCATGGATTTCTGTATTTAGAAAAACAATTTTTTTCTCTGTATGTTTTGCATAAAATTAATGTCATCTATCACTCTTCGCTAAGAATAAAATTAAGTATTTTGGCTGGATTTTTTGAAAGTATGTGAATCTCTCAGCTTCGATTGAGTTCCTCTATGCTAACTCGAGAGTTCATATATTCCAAGGCCAGAAGGGACAACTATGATCATATTGTCTGACCTCCTGTATAACAGTCCAGAGAACTTCCCCCAAATAATTCCTAGAGCAGATCTTTTAGGAAAACATCCAATCTTGATTTTAAAATTGTCAGTAATAGAGAATTCACCACCATGACCCTTGGCAAATTGCTCCAATGGTTAATTACTCTCACTGTCAAAAATGTAAGTCTTATTACCAGTCTGAATTTTTATAGCTTCAGCTTCCAGCCACTGGTTCGTGTTAGCTTTTGCTTGTCTATTTCGAGGAGCCTGTTATTAAATATTTATTCCCCATATAGATACTTATAAACTGTAATCAAGTCACCCCTTAACCTTCTCTTTGGTAACTGAAATAGATTGAGTTCTTTGAGTCTATCGCTATAAGGCAGGTTTTCTAATCCTTTAATCATTTTCATGGTTCTTGTCTAAACTCTCTCCTATTTATCAACATCCTTCTTGAACTGTGGGCACCAGAACCGGACCCAGTATTCTAGCAGAAGTTGCACCAGTGCCAAATACAGGAGTAAAATAACCTCTTTACTCCTATTCAAGGTTCCCCTCTTTATGCATCTCAGGATTGCACTAGTTCTTTTAGCCATAGTGTCACTTTGGTAGCTCATGGTCAGCTGATTATCCACCATAACCCACAAATCTATTTCAGAGTCTGTGCTTCCCTGGAGAGAGTCCCCCATTCTGTAAGTGTGGCCTGCATTCTTTGTTCCTAGGTGTATACATTTACATTTAACCATATTAAAATGAATATTTTTTGCTTGTGCCAAGTTTACCCAGTGATCCAAATTGCTCTGAATCAGTGACCTGTCCCCTTCATTATTTGGCCACTCCCCCAATTTTTGTGTCATCTGCAAAGGTTGACTGATGATTTCATGTTTTGCTCCAGGTCATTGATAAAAATGATAAATAGCATGGGGCCAAGAACCAACTGGATCCCACTGGAAACACACATGCTTGGTGACGATTTGCCGTTTACAATTATATATTAAGACACATCAGTTAGCCAGTTTTTAATCCTTTTAAGATGTGCCAAGTTAATTTTATACTGTTTTAGTTTTTTAATCAAAATTTCATGTGGTATCAAGTTGCAGCAAGTCTCCGGCCATATATGCCACGTAGGTGGCGCGAAGGGAGAGGAATAGGGCAGAGAATCTGCTCTGTGATGTTCTGTGCATGAGTGAATAGAGGAAGGATGGTCCTGTATTTAAGGTGCTAACCTGGGCCATGGGAACCCTAGGTTCAATTCTCTGCTCTGCCATGGGCTTACTATATGATCCAGGGCAAGTAACTTAGTCTTTCTGTGCCAGGGGTCCCCATCTGTACAATGGGCAGAATAGCATTGCCCTACCTCACGGGGTCTAGTGAGGATAAACACATTAATATAGTCTGGCACTCAGGTACTTTGGAAATGGGGGCCTTATAAGGAGCTTAGATAAATAAATACTGAGCTGTGGTTTTAATCTTATGAAAGGAAAGTCTGAATGCTTGGTACTTGTCACCAGAGCCTTAAAATAGCCCAGTTTTGGTTGTATGTTGTTTTTATAATACCTTAGTACTAGCCAAATACACAGCCACCTACTATAAAATGTCCCTTTTTGGCTGAGCGATATGCATTGTTTGTTGTCATTCTAAATGTACTTGGCTTGAGCTTTGTTTGATTTTCATCTCTCTAAACCCTGAGTACAAATATGAATAGCAGATGGCAGGACAATACCTGAAATTCATTGGACTAAAATAGTAAATCAGGCTACAGACAGGAATATCTGATGGCAGGACTGTACCTGAAATTCTTTAGCACCTTGCCCATCAGCACATTGCAGTATAGTTCCTGTGACTGTCATGTCTGCTGATTTTACAAGACATTCTGGAGCTTGTTGTCCACAGGCTGCCACCCGCTGAGTGGAATAGTGGGAGATCTGTTATGCTATATTGTTACATTGATCACCCTGAAAAATATACGGCTGAAAAGCATCTCATTTATTCATAAGGTTTTATTAGGCCTGTGAGTGTGTGAATAGACAAGTATCAGGGGGTAGCTGTGTTAGTCTGTATCCACAAAAACAACAAGGAGTCCGGTGGCACCTTAAAGACTAACAGATTAATTTGGGCATAAGCTTTCATGGGTAAAAAACCTCACTTCTTCAGATGCACCTGTTAGTCTTTAAGGTGCCACCGGACTCCTTGTGGTTTTCGTGAAGAGAAAGTAATTAGCACGACGTGCGATTTTTACCCACCCAGCCCTCACTTTGTCAGAATGAAGTTGATCTGCTTGAAATTCCACCTGCAAGATCTTCAGTCTGGAGATGAATCAGAAAACTTCTGAGAGAGATGGCGGTTCAACTTTTAATTGGAGTTCACTCTTGGAATATATCCCTAATTTTATTTCTTAGTGTGCGTGGTGGGTTTTCACATCTCCCAAATGGCTTGACATGTATACCCCAAATTCCATGTATTCAGTTGGTCCTGGAAAGGAGAAGTGCCTTGAACTAGTTTTCGGGGGTGAGGCTGGAATTACTAGATACTAACTACGTACATTATGATGTCTTCATGGCCTAATGAGTTGGTGTTTGTCTGTCCGATCTGCCTAATGAGCTGATGTGTCTTCGCATTTATACTGAACAGCTATGAACTTTATAAAGTGGGTAAAAGGCCAGATGCAGATAGTCATGATGTGAGGGGTGGCAAGCAAGGTACCACATTGAGCTGATGAGGTCTTAGGACAGGGCAAGCCACAAATGGAGGTAAGGGTCTGGTCTGGCAAATGGGAAGGAGGAAGCCACACATAAAGATGGGTCCATTTTTTCCCTGCTTTCAAGGAACAAGGAAGCACCTGCACAACTTGCAGGATCCATAAAAGAACCTGGGTGGCTCTCACAATACCACAGAATCTGTGTGCAAAGCCACAAGTGGGAAATTTTTAAACAAAGGATATTTCCAGGTAAAAATATTGTTAACTCAGAGCAAAGGAAGAAATAGAATAAGACTGACCCTGGAAAATATCTTAGAAGCATAGCTTTAGAAATAAAAGAGCACACCAATTCCCATGTGCTTGGTCACATGCTATTTATCTTGGTCGGTATCGGTTGTACTAAGATTGATTTTATTCTTCAGTCAGCGTTATTGTTGTCTGTTTGACAGAAATATTTCCACTGTTGACAAATAGCCAATCAGGAAAAATGTTTATTTTAACCACAGAAATCGGTACTATTGTGAATTTAGAACGTTTGCTCCAGGTTGTTGTCAGTGCTGCGTTTACTGTAGGTGCTGGAGGATATTTTACAGGAAATGTCAGTCTAGTTTTCTGACGCATTGTGAGCCAGACATTCACACCATTTTCTTCTATTAAACTTGCAGTGGCGTGAGGAATTTAGAGCTGTCTCTTTTAAGGAAGGGAAATTGCAAGCAGGCAGTCATGTCACGTCACTCGCTCTCTCCTGATAGAAAATGATTTATTGTCCCTGCCCATTATCTCCACTCACATAAGGAAGGGTGAAAGGAGCATTCTCACCCACTCTGATTCTAGTGTTTTTACCAACAGTGTTCTTTTTATGCAGGGAAAAAGTTCATCATCTTCATCAAAAAATATTAGCTCTTCCCATCCAACAGGCAATATATTGCTGGTAAAATTCACTTCTGTGTACAGAGGTCCTGCTCTCAAGACTATGCACTCCTTAATTTCTGCTTGAGCTTTTGGCGTTTATAAGCCTTTTCTGGTCTTCAAGTGAATACTAATTGACGAATTGCCAAAGGCCTGACATAATACTGGACGTACAGAACCAGACATACAGCCCTGTCTTCCACCACTGTAACTGCAGGCTCTGGGCCGCTCTTGGGAATGTTCCAGCTGTGGAGAACAGCCACAGCTTTCCCTCTGCTAAAGGGCCTGTAGATATGTGGGTTTGCAGAACTCAAATTGTGAGCAGTACCAGCTGAGAAGGGAGTGTGGGCAGGACAGTCAATTCAGTGTGTACTCTCAGCAGCTTCCTCTGATAAATCTCCTGTAAAGCTCTGGCCAAAAAATAAAGCTCCTTACTCTCACCCCCCAAGCAGAAAACCATAAGGCAGGGTGAAAGCTGCAGCACCATCTCACCTTCCTGAGTTCAGGGGATTAGATAGCTCAGACAAGCTGTGATTTACACTTCTCATTACTGGCTCATTTGGGAGAATCTGGCCTAGTGTCTAGGACAGGGGTGGGCAAACTATGGCCCAGGGGCCTCATCTGGCCCTTCAGATGTTTTAATTGAGCCCTTGAGCTCCTGGGGCTTGCCCCGTTCCATGCGTGCCATGGCTCCGCACGGCTCCTGGAAGCAGTGGCATGTCCCCCCTCTGGCTCCAATGCATTGGGGCAGCCAAGAGGTTCCACATGCTGCCCCTGCCCCAATCACCACCCTCATTGGCCAGGAACTGTGGCCAATGGGAGCTGCAGGGGTGGCGCCTGTGGACCAGGCAGCGCACAGAGGTGCCTGGCCGTGCCTCTGTATAGGAGCCAGAGTGGGGGACATGCCGCTGCTTCTGGGAACCGGTTGAGGTAAGCACCAGCCGGAGCCTGCATGTCAGACCCCCCTCCTGCACCCCAGCCCTGACCCCCTCCCACCCTCAAAACTCCTTGGTCCCATCCCGGAGCACCCTCCTGCACCTCCAACCCCTCATCCCCAGCCCCACCACAGAGCTCGCACACCCAGCTGGAGTCCTCCCTCACACTGCACCCCAACCCTCTGCCCCAGCCGGAGCTCCTTCCTGCACCCTGAACTCCCCATTTCTGGCCCCACCCCAGAGCCCACACCCCCAGCCCAAGCCCTCAGCCCCTCCTGCAACCCAACCCCCAATTTCATCAGCATTCATGGCCCACCATACAATTTTAATACCCAGATGTGGCCCTTGGGCCAAAAAATTTGCCCACCCCTGGTCTAGGACCTGTACTCTATGCAGTGGTATTTTCAAGAGCACTCAGCATTGGTCTAACTCTGCTTCCATTGAAGCCAGTGATAAATAATTCCCATTAATTTCAAATGGAATCAGAGTTAGGCCAACACTGGGCATGTGTGTAAATTATTTAACTTGCCTTTGAAAATGCAGTTATGGTCAGAAAACAACTAGAAAAGTTCAACAGGCCTGGTCCTTCAGTGCATTATGAGTTAGATCTGCTTGTATTTCTAACTCAGTTATGTTTTTACCATTCCTGTTAGCCCTGCTGAGTCAATATGGTCCTGGGAGATTGAGCTGTAATCCTGTCCTCTCGTCATCAATAGAAATGTTAAATTTCACTTGCTGAACATTTATTACTGTGCTCATGGTGCATGAGCCAGAATGAACCCTGTTCTCAGAGGACAGGCTAATATTGTTAGAGATAAGCCTCCTTTTATTAGCAATTCAATCGGAATTACTGAGCCACCACAATGTCGTTTTTCCAGAATCCCTTTTCAGAGTACAACTGTCCTTTAAAATATCCCTAAATGCATGAAACAGTAATCCAACTTTCCTCCCTTGTTCACTCTTACAATGAGCTAGCAACTCATCTTAAGTTCCTGGAATGTCTGAGATATAAATTGCCCTATAATGTGGAAAACAAAACCATTAAAAACAAACTGAGTGTTGCCTTCTTATTAAAAGAACAGCTCACGTTGGGAAAGATAAGAGAAAATTTGACATGAGGTTACACTCTGAAAAGTGTAACTATATAAATAGCAATGTGGGGTTTCATATCTGTCCTCTCTCAAGGACTTCTTGAGCAAATCTGTTCATTTTCGTAAGTCAGAACACAATTTTCTAAGTGCCAGCACTGCAAACATAATCCTGGGCTCGGACAGAAGCTCAAGCTGTTCCTTCTGCCTCTTAAATCATCACCCGTAAAGAACAGTTAAAACATAGCTGATAGTTTGGTAGGTGATGCTTCTAGACAGGGTAGAATCAGGCTTCCTTGTCCATAGATGTTGACTCTGCAGTTCTAGCAGGAATAAAATGATATCTGGGTCATATCAGCTTCCCTGTTTTTTCTAACAAAGAAGCCATGCAAGGAGAGCACTATGTTGAATAATAAGATGATATTTCCCTATAATCAGCTTTCTGAAAATAATTGCACAGTATTATTTTTTAAAGGCCGAGTGCCACCAATGGCCAAATATTCTCATTATAGGGCTAGAACAGTAGGCTAGGTTCAGAAGACTCAGATCACAATTTCTCTCCTGCTCTCCACTTGTTCTGAAGGACTTCATCCCTTTTGGGCGGGCTCGGATTAATCACCTATTATCACTGACTCCTTTTTAATATGTTGGCCTCAACCTTTTATACTGTTGAAAATTTACATTACAATGGTAGCATCTTAATTGGTGCATCTGCTCCCAGAGTTCCTTTGAACACGATAGTCCTTTTCCAAACACACATCTAATTCCCTCTTGAGTGATTTTCACCACTCGCCTTACAACAGCCTTCTCCTGCTGAATTTGGCAGGTCATTCCAAGCAAATTTCTGTGCAAAGAAATTTGGTCCAAAGGGTTCATGTGCCAATCTTCTCCTCTCTGACGTTTTGTTTTTCATTTAGCTACTGGGTGTGATTCCCTGTTGCTCTGCACCATGTGTTGTCATTTACATCGGTGCACCGTGAGAGCCAAGTGGGTATAAAACACGTAGGCCCAGATTTTTAATGGTGTTTAGTGTTGCTGTGCTCAGCATTGCAATGCCTAACTGATTTAGGAACCTAAGGCTCATTTCCAAAAGAGATTTAGGTCCTTGGAAGAAAAAATCCAGTGGGATAATCTGGGTCTCAGTCACAGTAGTACAGATCAATAGAGAATCAGGCCCACTATCTCCAACAGTTGGGTGTTGGTTCAATTAAACTTCAAGACTTGTTTTGTGAAGAGTGGGTTCCTTCACCCATCCACTCACATTTAGTTTGCTCTTACTCTGAGACTTATGTACTTTCCATATAGACCAAGCTCTTGGGGCAAGAATTATATCGTCTTATGTATTTGGAAATGGTCTAGAGAATTTTGGGCACCATCAATAATGACAGTAAACCTTTCTTTATTAGTCATCTCTTCAGATTATTTAGTCACTTTTGCCACCATTCTTACAATCCCAGCAATCTAAGATGAGCTTTTCAAAGGCACAAATGGGAGATAGGCTCCTATCAGAATTCAGCAGGATTTCGTTGCATCACTCCTCAAGCAACCTTTGAGAATCTCTCCTCTCCTTGAGACAGTAAATGACCAGACTAGCCTGCATTATTCTCAATGTGGTGTAACTTGAGACTTGCTCTGTGTGGTATTTAGCACAACAAGAGAATAATTTCTGAAGGTTTATGTCCTGCATCCCTATGCATTTATCCTCCTCCTTTGTGTGTCCCTGTTATGCTTTGTGGACACCACATGGGTATTGCTCCTGGGGACTCATTTTGAATCACAGTCGTAGGCAAAGTTCATTACAATATGAAGGTAGCAGAGTGCCACAGTAGCTGCCTTCCACTGGTGTTTTATTTATTCTAGGCAAGGCTTCAAGTTCATACAGAATCTAATCCATGCAGTGCGCATGTTGCCAAAATACATGAAAGGTGTTAACCCCAATAACTCAATGCACTGTGTTCTCATTTGTCTCCTTGGTACTTCAGAGCTCTCTTTCTCATCACTGCTTTCCCAGCAGTTCTAAAGCAGCAGATAATGCGTACAACCCAGCTATTTCATTGACAAGAGAGTCCTCAGCCTTATTTAATAACTGTGTAAAAATACAAGGCACACTTTTATATTACAGTTTCCACATGTGTAGTGGCTCATGGTTTTAGTGTGTTAGCCATAACCGCCCTCAGTTCCGTTCTATGATGTGCATTGTGCTTCCGTTCTTGCTCTCAGCATTAGAATTGTTGCTGTTTTCCAAATATAAGAGTCCATCTCTCCTCCCTCCCCTTTGGTAGTAGACTATAGGTCGTTTTCCTCACTTAAACACTGTAATGACTCAGGGGCTTGACCAACAGAAGGACCATCCTTTCATTGGCTTTGTTTAAAAACTCAGACACCGTGGTGATGGGTGCGATAGAAGAACCAAAATAGAACAGAAATGAATAAAGAGCTCAATATTTGGCCCAGTATTAGGGCCACAAATTTTCTCCTTCTGCTTGTCAGAAGCAGAAGGAAAAGAGTTTGGGTGAGCTAGTCCAGAACTCCACCTTTGGCCATGTAAGCCGTGATGCAGCCAAACACTTAACTTTTAAGCACATGAGAAGTCACATTGACTTCTTTGAGACTAGTCTGTATGCTGTAAATTTAATCACATGCTTACGTGCATTGCTGTACTTATGCCTTAAAGAATTACACTTGAACCAAAGCATTTTAAGAACCAATATTTGTAAAGCAAAACACTCAACCTTATTTTTATTAGAAGTGAACATAGGTTTGAAAAAGTTTTAAAAGATAAAAAACAATCTTCTACCCGATGTCCTAATCAACTGGCTCTGGCTTTAAAATAGATGTGCATCCTTCTTGGATTGGGTTACGTAGCTCTACTTTTGAGAGTTGTTATACCTCATTTGCATAGAAAATGCAGGGAAAAGACACCAGGAAGCAAGGTAATCTGTATTTTAAATAGATTTATACTTAAAACTTCAATGCAGCAACTATTTCATATTCAGCTGAAAACCCAGAACATGTATTAATTAACCCCATTGATGCTAATGGGCACATGCAAATCAAGTAGTGTAAACCAATATTTCAAGATCAGCATTTCTGTTACATTTTCTACCTCATGAAGAAGGTTGCTCTGTGCTGGCTTTGGTGTCTTAGTGTATCAGATCTATGCCTTGCAGCCCACTGGCGGATGCGGGGTGGGGGGGGGTCCCATGATTTCACCACTCTGCAACAGAATATCCATATGTGATCCCACTTGAAACATTTCTGTCTGGATTTCCCACAGGATGGAAAACCATGTGTCCTTCTGCAACAGCTGTTTTGCTCTGCCAAAGCCACAGAGTTAAAGTGGGGGAAGACAGGTGAACTTAAGTTCAAGGGTAAACTAAAAAAATAGAGGAGTCGGTTTAAAGTCCAGTAAGTCCCTACCTTTCCAAGACTTGTTGTGATCTCAGTATCCAAACAGTAGTAAAATAAGGATTTTTCCATGTTGACCTGAGATGTGTTCAGTTTATCTGGGATAATATCCTTTCCCGTTGTGATCCAACCTTCCTCATGGGGTCGCTAGAGTTCTGTGATAGACCAACCCCAAGTGGCAGGCCAGGAGTGCTACTCATACACAAGCACTCTTGATGCTTCAGCTGCTAATTTAGCACCTGAATGGCGTTCTGTCCATTGTCACACTCCTACCTCTGGACACACACTATCTGGCCTGTTTCTTCCCAAAGGCCATGGAGCCTTCACCTGAGCTCTGGATCTGTAGTGCAGGAAGAACAGAAGTAGATTCACTAATTGGCCAATTCATCTCAGCATGTTGGATGTAACATTGCTTTTCTGTTAGGTGTTTGTTGTCTCTGCCTCATTGACGCATTGACTGCGTAAAAGACATATCGGTATTTTCTTCTAAGGAATACAACTTGTGTTCATTTTCCAGTGGGAAGAAATGAGACATATATAAACCACCATGTTTTACCTATTTGGGGGTCAAACCCATGTAAAACTACAGCGTTCCATTTCATTTCCATCCAAAACCTTAAATTGGCGGCTTTCATTTGAAACTAGATACAAGTTTGCAGAAACCTTAAGCCTGGTCTAGACTAGAAAATTAAACTTAACTACATCGCTGAGGATGTGAAAAATCCACACCCCTGAACAGCGTAGTTAAACTGACCTGAGTCCCTGTGTAGACAGCACTAGTTGGATGGAAGAATTCTTCCATCAACATAGCTCCCACCTCCTGGGGAGGTAATTACCTACCCCGATGGGAGAACCCTTCCTGTTGGCACAGGTAGTGTCTATGCTGTGCTGCTGTAGTGTTCCAAGTGTAAACAAGCCCTCAGTGAATCTTTTCAGGACCTTGAACTGTGTTTTGGGTTGGGCTAAAACACAAAGGATTCTTTGTGGAATGTTTGCGTGGTTCTAGTTACCAGTAACTCAGCGGAAATTCTTTAGCATCTCACTGTGGGGACTTCCTGGCAAACCTTGAATTTGACAACTATTGACGTGTTGTTCTATTCCTGCCAGCATCAGCCCACAGTCAGACTGCTGAGTGACTGGTGCTGACACTCTGCGACCCCTTACAGTTTCTCAGGAGTATTTTAATGGCGATTACAGATGATCGTGTTAAGTAAAAATTGAATTTAAAAAATTGTCATAAAATAAGAGCCTTCCTGAGATTCTCCCCCAAATCTTGAACCAGACCATCTTTAGAAAACTTCTGCTAATTCAACACCCATTAAGGGCTAAACTGTTGCTTTGCTGTTGTGCAGCCCAGGAAGCAGACTGTGTCTGTGAGACTCGCATACTGCTTCCAGATTTCCCTCTGGTTCGGTGGGCATGGAATGATTCTTTCCTGACTTGCCGCAGGATGCTAGCATGTGGAATGGGCAGGGGCTCTGCCCTCTCTCTTCCCCAGTTCACTCCCTCCTCACACACCCGTGTAAGCGTGGGAGTAGCAGCTCTGGGAAGGCTGCTTTCTCCCTTGCACTGTCTTGAGACACATGGGCTCAAACCATAAACACAGTGTGTGACTGTATCCATCCTGAGTGGCTCATACCTGCCCCGACAGACCTGGTATGGGGGTCTACACTTTGATGACACTTGTGTAGTTTTCCCTGCCGATAAAGTCTCATTAAATTGAACTTGAATAGTCCACCTAGGATGCCTGGAGCCCCCTTGCTCCCCTGCCTGGGAACATTAGACAGGCCATGGTCGGGTCCAGAATTTCATTTCAATGTATCTTTGCACTTCTGAGAACAAGGAGCAGAAGTTCCAAAATACTGCAATGAAAAAAATCAAGCCCGGTCCATCACGTCCTCGTAGTTTATAAGTTATCCAGACTTGTGAAAAGTTAGTACAGCTAAAGCAATAGTGACTGCACCTTTCTGAGCTGGGACAATGCAACAACAGTGTTGCTGTCAGTGAAAACCTAGAGACTGAGCCATTTAACAAAGCCTTTCATTTAGATAATTTGCTACTTTTGCCAAATTTAAGGCGGAATGTCTTGTCTTGTCTTGTCAGAGTTGTGTTGTCTGCTTAGATTACATAAGAGTAGCAAATGGCTGTTCACCTGGGATTAGCATTTATACGATATAAAAGCAGCATCTGCGAGCATTAAAAAGAAAACTACTTTTTAAGTTGAAGAAGTGCCATTAAATAATAAATGTTATTTTTTCCCTAGAGCATAAGCATACTCAGCAATAGCTAAAGCTGCACAGAATGTTAATTCTCTGCTCCCCAGGGCTAGGAGGAGTTGGGTAGGCGGAGCAATAGCTAGTATTTAATACTCATATTCACCTGGGGTAGGATGGAAAGGTTTTCTTTCTGTGTGTGTATTATTTGAGGGAAGGGGAGCATGAGTTCCCACTCCATGTTTTTTGTTTTAATTTTTGTGATTTGTTTATTTGTATCCTTTGGTGTGGGTGGGAAATGCTTCCAGATGAGGACAAATAACAGGTGAATGGGATGCATGAAGACGCTGAGAGAGTGTGAGAGCGCATGTTCACTTTGTGGGCGCCCCCTCAAGTCTGGTCGCAGCATTGCCTGGAGTCCTCAACTCTAGAGATCAGCAATGGCCTTTCTTTGACTGTCTCTTCTCCTGACTCCCCTTCAGAGTATTCTGTGGCTTGACGCTCTGGCCAAGTCGCGGAAAAGTCTAAGCCTCTTCCGGCCTGAACAAGTCCAATAAAGATTCAAACAAGTCTTCAAATTAATATCCCTTCCACCCCTCTCAGGCTTCACTATAGTCCTTGGTATATCTTGCCTGTTAAGCCCTAGGCCGATACCTTTCTTTATCAGAGAGACCTGTCTCCCCATTACCTCCCTCAGGCCTGGGGTACACTAGCGGGGGGGTTCGAACTAAGATACGCAACTTCAGCTATGCTATTCGCGTAGCTGAAGTTGAAGTATCTTAGTTCGACTTACCTGGCCGTCCTCATGGTGGCGAGTCGACTGCCGCAGCGCCCCCATCAACTGCACGTACTCCTCCTGCCGAGGTGGAGTACAGGCGTCGATTTGGGGATTGATTTATCGCGTCCACACGAGACACAATAAATCAATCCCCTATACATTGAACACTATAGACGTACCCTCAGTCTACCTCTAGCCAGGAGACAATGAGTTACAAACTCCCCCATACTTGTACAGAGCATGAGTAATTGAGTTCTTTCCCTTGCCTTGCAAGTGCTGGTGAGTAAGCCACATCACAGAGAGATTGAAGGGTGGCTTTGCATAAGAGAGGGTTACAGCAGGCATTGTGTGTCTAAATCCGCAGGGTCCTCCAAAATCTCAACCACTATTGTTAAACATTTTCCTAAATGCCCCCATTCTATGAAAGTGAAACTTAAATGGAGTCCCCTTTTCCCCACCACCACCCTTTTTCAGAATTATAGGCAACATTTATTCTCTGAAGGGAAATATGAATAGTTGTAAGCCTTGCACAAAATAATTGCCAGATTAGGAATTGCCATTTACAGTTTGGTTGTTGGTGTGTATTGTTTGTCTCTCCTTAAGCCCCTACCTCTTTCAAACAGACACACACACGTATGAGCAAATAAAACTTATTGACCTTTGGGGCCCAATGAAATATACTGCATATCTAGTTTCTGAACCATAGGAGTCAATGCAAGGTCACAGGAGTCTACGGTTCTATATTTTTATTTAATCGGCCCCTCACTTACAAAATAATAAACACATTTCCAGTTCAAGGTGACATGATGTAGATGAGGATGATAATCTCATACCAAGTTTCTCCTGCGTTTTCCTGCCCAGAACCTCACAGCCAAGCTCAGGTTATGAAATGCCATGAATTTCACATGCACACAAAAACATGGGAAGTGCAAATGTGAGCTAATTTGATTTAATCAGAATTGTGTTTCCTATTGTTTGCATAGCAGTAAATACATTTATGGGCTTTGCATAGAAGCTTTTTTGTGACATTTTAAAAGTGAAAACAGCTCTTTTTCTAATGGAAAATTCTGAAGACTTGTAACATTTCAGATGCTTTTTAGCCTCTTGTACAAATTCAGTATAAAGCCAGAAAGGTCAGTTTTGCTGTCATAGCAAAACTTTCTCACAGTTTTACTGAGCAGAGTTCTGTGACATGGTTATTAGGCAAGCCCTATAAAGCTGAATGCATAATATAGTATCTACAACATGTCATTATTTTCAGTTATATTACCATAACTGGTGTTTATCTAAAACCAATCATAACTACTGAGTGTCAAGGAAAATATATATTTAAATTGTAAAGTCCTTTAGATATGGAAACATCTACAGGAGAAACAGCAATAGTAATAACCTATAAACCACATTTGCTCCTTTGTTTTCGTAAAACTAGCTCCCTTTTTTTCCACTACAACTGATCTGCTTTCCACTATACAGGGTTAGGAAGAAAAATGATCATTAACAAAACAGGATAAGCAATAAGACCATAAAAATTGCCTATTTTAGAGCAAAATTTAAAGCAATGGTGCCTTATATACAGATATAGGGTACATATTGATAGGGTAAAACTAGAAGGGTTCACAGTGATCATCTGATCTGGCCTCCTTCATAGGACTTCCCCATAATAATTCCTGTTTTCACTAGAACGTATCATTTAGAAAAACATCCAGTCTTGCTTTAAAAATTACCAGTGGTGGGGAATGCACCACTACTGTAGGTAAGATGTTCCAATGATTAATTATCCTTACTATGAACACTTTATATATTAATTGAAATCTTGAGATATATAAATACACATCCATACGTCACATCTAGGTAGATACTGACATTTATTTTTATTTATAGGGTCTGATCCTCAGCTGCTGTCAATCCATGTAGCTCCATTGAAATGGAAGGAGCTATGCCCATTTATAGCAGCTGAAGATCTGGTGCATAGCGGCAGATCTCCAAAAACACCAAAACCTTTATGGAACTTGTATTTTGAGCCTGATCCAAAGCCCATTGAAATAAATGAAAAGGCTCCTGATGATTTTTCTGGGGTTTGAATCAGGACCCTAGCTATGTAAATGAGGCATTCCTGCATTTCCATACTTCATTCCCAGCTAGGAATAGTTTTAAGGAACAGTTCTATGAGAGCAGTGGGTACTGAAGCAGTGCTTACTCTCTCTTAAAAAAGAAAAACCCCAAATCCTGCAGAAAGAATATCCTACTGGAGAGATCCATACATCCTGGAAAGATTCAGGACTCCCGGTCTTCATTATTGCAAAACATCACTTTAAAGAAATACAGAGGGGTCCCTTCCAAACCAGTAATACATTGTTCCCATTGAAATCATTTAGCTCTTGGCAAGTGTGCATCATGTAAATACAACAGACTGAAATGAATAGCTGATAACTTACACCACAGAAGCATGAAAAGCCTATTTTGTTACTGGCGAGTGTCTGAAAAGGAACCTGGAAGAGAGTTTGCTGCTGCTTTACAAAAAGTTTTCAGATGTCTGTATTGAAGCGCTTGTTACTGCAAACACAGATGTTGACGTTAGAGGGCCTGCTGCAGGATCAGCTGCATCAGCTAGGGTTCTTTCTCCTGCTCTGCTTTTCTGTATGGTTATGCCCTGCATTAACTTTTCACTCACTTTCTTTTGTGCGGGAGGAGGACAGAGAGGCCCCTCATTCTTCAAAAAAAGAGGACTAGAAATAAATAAAAATGGCTCATTTTTGCCTCCTGGTTTTCCCTGGGTTCTAAGCATCTGGATACAAGATAAAGGTAACAGGGAATATCAAGTAAAGTGTCAAATCCTTGTGCTATTAGAGGCAACAGGAATCCTAGTGGGACCAAGTTTGGGCCCAAAGCAGAGGAGAGACTTGCTTTATCTTATGCTCTCCTCTTGGTTGCCTTCTTTGCGGCAATCGCTTTCTGCCCCCTGTTTTAGGGTGCACTCATTTTACACTGAGTGCCAAATCTGTGCGACTTGCAGTGCGCCTGTGTCCAAGTCAGTGACCCTTCCATTTAAGTCCACACTGAATTAAGCTGTTTTAATTTAGGTTTTCTTACTGCATCTGTCCCGTAGAATCCAAGTGCCAGTCTTTACATTGGCCCAGATTTCAGAAGTTTGCTGTATTTTTACAGAATAACTATGCAATCTAGGAAACCCATAAAGCACAGAAAATGCACAAAATTTTACAGCAAGTGATTTTCAAGGAGCCTTTGTGCTCTGCCACCAGCTAAGTCTTAATATGTATGGGAAGGTGCACACCAGTAAAGATTTCTTCTGACAAAGCAAATCATCTCAAAATTTCTTTGCAGGGGAGGTTAAGCAGTCCAGACCCAAATCTGTCAAAGCTAAACTCATTTCATCATCGAGGCAGAAATAGTCCTCATATCTGCAGTTGGAATTGTGATTTTTTGTTAACCCTTCACCCACATCCTTCCTACAGCTCTGCCCTTCAGTAACCTGCTAATCAGATTAGCGTGCTTGGCTGCATGCGACATGTGTCCTCTGCTCGGTTGCTACACCACCTGTCTATCTGAACCAATAAATGGGTGTCGGCAAACATCGCAGACTATTTATTTGACCTTTCTCCTGCTGCTGCTCATCATCTCACCTTTCCTCACCAGAGATTCTTCTGTGTGTGAGAGAGAGAGCGCGCACAAAGGGGAAAATACAATTTATAAGAGTACCGCTTTTGGGACTCCTGTTCTGCAGCCAGAGATGGTGTGTCGGCCTTCTTATTAACTGTGCCATAAAAAAATGTGTGCTAATCTGAAGACATGTACATACCTCACAGACAGGACCAGTGCTACTGTTTTTAGCACCCTAGGCGCACGGCCATTTCGCCGCCCCGCGTGCTGGTGCCGTGGCTCTGGTGGAGCTGTCGCAGTCGTGCCTGCAGAGGGTCCGCTGGTCCGAGGCTCCGGTGGAGCTGCTGCAGTCGTGCCTGCAGGAGGTCCACCAGAGCCGCGGGAGCAGCGAACCGTCCGCAGGAATGCCTGGGCAGCTCCACTGGAGCCGCGGGACCAGGGGACCCTCCGCAGGCATGACTGAGGCAGGTCCACTGGAGCCGCCTGCCGCCCCCTAATAATCCTGGCACCCTAGGCGATTGCCTAAGCCGCCTAAATGGAAGTGCTGGCCCTGCTCACAGAGATGTGTTATGGAGAGGCTGCAGGCAAAGGGGTCAAAAAAACAAACTTTTTCTGGGATGTCATGAGAGCCAAAATTTCAGTTTATCACATACCCAATAGATTAAAAAATAGCTGTGCAGTTTGAGTAAAAATCCAACATATTCTGGGAAATAAATACACCTACAATCTCAACAGCAGCTTCTAGGGAATGTGTCATCACTCTACTGTAGCTCACAAAGAAGAGTTGTGTGATTGAAATGTTACTAGAAAAAAATCAAGTCAATATGAGATATGGAGAAAAACGTAGCCCATCTCTAACTCTAATCTCAAATCCAGTTCAAGGAAAAGAGATCTCAGCAGACTTGTTACTCACAACTTCTAGAACAACAGACATGTTACCTTGACACTGAACTACACTATCAATGCAAACTGATTCCAGACTTCCAGGGGAACAACATGACACTTAGGGGTTACCTAAATGGCGGGGAGAAGTGGGTAATGCCTCTACAGAGTTGTGATTTCTAAAGCGCACTAATATTCTGTGTTTCATATAGTACTGTGTTAAAGTGCACTAGAGAACCATTAGTGCACATCAGCAGGGTCTACTGGACCAATTAATGTGTGGCACATTAATTTAATTTAGAAGTCACACCCCCATAAGCACATTACTCCACTGTGTAGACAAGTATTTAGCGTGCCTAATACCAGTGTAGTATTTGACTGTGACTATCCCTATGTTATATCTGTTGGGATTCCCTCCAAGACTTCTTTCCATTCAGCTACCTAAGGACTCAGTTTGACTCCAGACTTCATCACTCAGGTATCTTTATTTGGCATACAGCAGTTCTACACTGAATTAATCAGACTCAAACCCAGAAGTGAAGGCAGATAGAGGGCACATCATGGCTCCAAAGTTACACAGAAACTCTGTCTCTTTATATACATTTTCACATCTCATTGCATTGACTAAACATTGTATCATATGTTTTAGGATTGGCTTGGTTACTTAGCAGGAACCAGTCCCTGTAATACATGCTCTGTCCAGGCACGGTCCATGTTTCAACTTCCTCATTACCTCATCTCTACATTCCTGACTTATTTTTGTCTCTTGTTATCGAATTCATAGTAAATATTTCCCTGGGTGTTCTTCCACTTATCTTAGTTGGCTCAGACATTCTGTCTTCTTAGCTTACCGACCCTATTTACTTATTTTATTTAGCACAAACATTCTGTTTTCAACCCAATGATTCATTTATCTCCCTAATTCTATTTTCCAAGAAATGAGGCATCCCTCCATGTGATAATTTTACTCATGTCAGGCCAGGCCTCAGGTACAATATCCCGTTTGTGTCATTTACCTGATATCTTATATATTCTTTGTACCTTAATGCTTGCGTAGGACCCAGTCCTGCAATGAAATTTAGTCAGGTAGATCCTGGCACCTGCATGCAGCTCCACTGAAGCCTGTAGGGCTCCACACAGATACAGGGATCTGCTCATACACTTCTCATTCTGGGATCAGGACCTTAGTTCCTTAAATGCTTCCCTGTTCCTGTCTATGATGGGGTGTGTAAACCTCACACAGGCAGAGAAAGAGTTTAGGAGCCTGGGATCTCACGTGGTACAGCTCGAGTGGGTGTAGTCAGGTTGAGGGAGGAACTTGAATAACAGCATGTCACTCCAGAGGAGGCTTAGGGGGGACAGGATAAGTTGAAGCCCTCTCCAGGGAGGAGACGCTGGATAAAGGAACGGGGCAAAATAGGGATAGCTGCAGAAGGCAGGATTATTCCCTATAGTGGGCCTTGCGAGGGATCACATCTCGCGGCCCTGCAACCTGAAGATAGGATGGTGAGGCTGAAACCTCAAATTCAAGAGGGGTCAAAGAGGTGCAGTGGTATTTATGGTTTGGACTCTAGTCTGGTTGGAGAGGGAAAGTCCCAGAAGAGGTAGAAGACCTTAGGAGGATTGCTCTATTTGTTTTAATGCTGGTGGAAGATGTTATGTTGTTTGGAACTTGAAGGACGTTATTGCCATAAAAGAGGTGGGACTTTAAAGGAATCTGGCTGGAGTCCCAAGGCCTGAACGCAGGAGATCACTGTGAAAGGTCACAAGGGGGCGCTCTGGGATGGTAAAGCTGTTCCACATCAAGCTCATCATCAGAACCAAGCTCCCACAGACCAGGGCACACCAACTCAAAGCAGCACCAGATCCTTCCAGAACAAGAGATGCAAAACCTGCAGACCTCCACTGCTAGGATGATCAATACCCTCCCACAACACACCTTTCAAGATCCATGGATCCTACACGTGCCCATCATAACATAGGGTGTAACCTCCAGTGCACTAAATGCTACAATAGCAACTATGTGGGTGAAACCAGACAATCACTATTCTCTCAAATATACTGACACGGAAAAAACAATAAAAGACAACAATACCATATCACCTGTGGGTGGACACTTTTCACAAAGCAATCACTCTATATCTGACCTCCCGACCATCATCCTCACAGGAAACCTGCATGACATCGTCAAAAGATGAGCCTGGGAGCTTAAATTCATAACTTTGCTAGGCCCTAAAAATCATGGCTTGAGCAGACACATTAAAATTAAGGTTTATTACAACAATATATAACCCACTAAACCTCACTCCCCCCAGTTCCCCCCCCCCTTTCCACACTGTGACTGGAGAGGTGTTAACAGGCCACTTCACCTTGAATTGTCCCTTGAAATATGTGTTAACTCCTCTGTTCTGCCTTGTATTTAGCTTTGACTTTGAGTACATTTCTCATCCCTGAAGAAGAGCTCTGTGTAAGCTGGAAAGCTTGACTCTCTCACCAGCAGAAGTTGGTCCAATAAAAGATATTATCTCACCCACTTTCACCTTCTCCCTTTGAAAGACCAAACGGTTTTAAAGAAACTAAGGATATATTGATGTAAGCAAGGATCCTCCTCTTTGCCCTGAACAACTAAGTTTCCGAGGCAAAAATATCTTTGATATTTTGCCCTGCAGTTGCTGTTTACTGTAGATTTATTACAATGGCAATGAGTAAAGGCGAAGCATCCGATGAAGTGGGTATTCACCCATGAAAGCTCATGCTCCAATAGGTCTGTTAGTCTATAAGGTGCACAGGACTCTCTGCTGCTTTCAATGAGTAAAGAGTTATAATAATGAAATATTTTTACATTAAAGAATGAGCTAACTTATTTTACTATGAACACATACAGAGTTTTATGTTTTTGCAGGCACAGTAAGTGACCACTGTCCTTAATGTTAAAATGTAACTTTTGTTACAATTCTGCTTTTTCAGCTGTTTGCAACTTCTTTCTGGAGTAAAGTTGCCCCATTTCCTGGTCTCAGCCAAGAGGAAATTTTGTTGTTGTTGATAGATTCAGTAAAATCTTTCCGGCTGTCTGCTTTTGAGTTTTGCACATGTAAAAAGCAGGCAGAAGAATGCTTTCCCCAGTTAGATATGTTGTACACAGAAAGCCACGGAAACAGTTTTTCACCATCTTGGTTTGTTTTGTGGATCTCATTGAGGAACAATCCTTTTTATTGCGCCAAATCCTGAAGCCTAAGGCAACTTTTATTCAGCAAAATTATTGTTCCCTTCAATTACTATTGCCTTCAGTGGAATTTTCCCAAGGAAAGACAGACAGTAAAGATTTAAATATTTGGCTCCCTAGGATTGTTCTTAAATCCTTAATTATTAGAGAGCTCCCACATCAAATAGCTAGAGGAAGTAAACAAACAAAACACCAGATGTGAACTTAAGGACAGTTCAGATCCAGAACCAAACTTTACAGCTCAGGCCCATTTCTTCAAGAGTGATAAAGAATTTCTAGGCAATGGAAACTAAGGACCCAATCCTGCTCTGGGAACCACCCAGGCAGATCCCTGTTTAACTTTTAGAAGGGCTTAGCATGAGTTTGGGACCTACGTGTGTGAATCAGAAGGCCTACTTTTTCATTTTGCTCTATTACTCTCTTTTCAGCCCTCCCATGCGGATAGACTGATGGATACTAAGGGCTTGCCCGCGCAGTGCTTTAGTACACGCAGCTGGGTGGTAAATTCTAGAGTGCACAAGTGTGTTGCACACTAAAGTGACCCTGCTGACGCACACTGAAAGTTCCCCCTGTGCACATTCATGTGGTATTGTTTCAAATGGGACTATGTCAGCACACGCTGAAGAACTTTTAGTGTGCATCAGCAAGGTCCACATGGATCAATTAGTGTGTGACATGCTTGTGCACACTAGACTTTACACCCTGGCTGGTGCGCACTAGGACACCGTGTGGGCAAGGCCTGAGAGAGCACTGGATGATATGTGGATGTATAATCATGTTGTCATTCTTTTATCATCTGGTCAGTGAGCCATAGTGAAACTGTTTCATTGGCAAAACAAGACTGTGCTCTAATTGCTAAAGCACCGATATAAATAAAATTAAGGTGTTGGCATTAGAGCATTCCAGTCTCAAGGTCTCAGTCAGATGCAGGAGCCTGCCTACCTCTGACAATACTAATAACCCTCTTGGGTAGTAATGATTTAATAAAGTGTCTAAAGCTGTATTTTCCCTTAGCATCTGAGCAGTCTTTCGGCCTCCGTTTTCATATTTGCTAGTTCTTTCAATTAATTTTCATGGATGGCGATTAAATTAAATCCTCAATCCTAGTGGAATTGGATGCTCCTGTTGATCTTTAGATTAATGATGATGATGATAATAATAGGTTGCACCACGACAGGTACGACTTTGCATCAGATAATGTTCTAGTTCTTTACAAAGCTATGAGGTAGCGACAGTAAAAGAGAGAATGAGCCTAATCCAGTTTCCACTGAAGTGAATGGGAATCTTTCCACTGGTTTTGGTGGTGATGAGATTGGGCCATTATTCCCATTTTACAGTTGTGGAAACTGAGGTACGCAGAAGTTAAGTTATGTCCTCCAGTTCACGTGCATAGCCAGGATTGACAAAACCCACGATTCTAAACACTTAGACAGGCCTTCCCTCCCATCCCACTCCCACCTTCCACAGGTGTGACCTTGAGATCTTTTCTTGTTTCTCTGCAGTTTTAGCTATTCAAGTGCTTGTGGTGTAGCTTTGACCTCCAATATGTTTGTTTGCGTTAAGGATTTCAAGTGCGGAAGATACTGAGGAGAATTAGTCTGATTTAGGAATTTTTCCTAAAAGCAATTCAGTGTATCCAGAGGTGTCTCAATTAGTTCTTGTGGCTAACCCCACCTCACTGACCTTTCAGCCATACCTGAAAGATACTTCAGCCAAAGTAGGATTCACTACTGACAAGTGGAAGTTGACTTGTTGTGTTAGCCAACTGATGACAAGGCACTAGAAGCAGACTTCATCAGTTAGTGGAACCTTCCCAGTTGGATATCTGGGCTTTCTGGGTGAGATCAGCTGAGTTAAAAGGCCAAAGAGGGATAAAAGCTCCAGATCCAACCAGAGGAAGATTTCCCTGGTGTGAGCACTGCGGAAGACAGACTCTTACAGCCAAGCTGGCTTCCTTTCTCCCTGGGCTCTGAGTTCCATCTTGTGCCTCTGTGTGTGCATCCCACACATTACCATAAAGACTTCCATCAAGTCTCAGCTTATCTTTTGACCAGGCCTGGTAGAGGTGTATTATTACTTAGCTTATAAACTGTATGGAGCAAGGGACATCTTATTGTTCTGAGAGAGTGCAGTGCCTAGCATAATGGAATCCTGGTCCATGACAGACACTCCTAGGTACAACTGCAATACAGCTCATGCTAATACCCCTGGGTTCCAATATGTTAACATAAAGTGCTCATAATACAATTATATGTATCTGTTTGCTGATAATTCATAAGCAGAAAAATGAGGCTAAATATATTGGATAAATTATTCCCTATGAACAGCTTGCCCAGCTCTGTTACTTGCCAATGTGGCATTTCAGATTAGTTAATGTGTTTTGCATTAACTTGCACTACCTGCATATAAATAAAGCACCTTTATAAGCATGTTGAAATCAGTTAAATCAAAGAAGCGAGAGACGGTGTCATTGTTCAGCAAGCCGTGGTGCTGATTTTCTGATTAAATGTAAGCTTTTTAACATACTACGTAGATGAGATGCGCCGTCAAATTAATAAACTGTGAGCTCTAAATAATTACTTGAAAGAATGAGGAGTTTGGAATGATGGATTACTTACTAGAAGACTGATTATTTCCAGAATGGAAGGCAGGCTGTTGTTTTTCACTATATTATTTCTCCTTGAAAGAAAAAGGTTTATTTAAAGACTGTCTATTGACTGCACACAATAGTGCAGATTAAGTTATGTCTTCATCTTTTTTAAAGTATTTGTTTAAACTATTTTAAACAAAATTTGATAACCTATAGAAGGAAGGTTAAACTATTTAGCACATTTTTCTCCCTGTTTTCTTATCTGCAGTGTTGCTGGAGCAATTTTTATAGTGAAAGGGGGGAGTACTGAAGGTGGAAGCCAAGTATTTGTGGTGTTATTACTAGTTCAAGCCAGGGGGGTGCGGCAGCTCACCTAATTCCACCACCTGTGCTTATCTGTACCTGATTTGCAGAACAAATTATCTGGCTCATCCATTTCTGAACAGAGAAATCTGATTCTGAGCCACCTCATCAGAACAGAGGATGCTTTTAGTCATTGCATATTCCAAATTTCACATCTTTTGTGGGTTATCTTGTTAGGCTACCCCTGATTTCAACTCATAAGTGGATATTTTTATGTCATATGTTTACAATACAGTAGGCATAAACAACCCAGAACTAACACTGTCTGTTTTACCCAGTTTAGGGCAACTGCATTACCAGAGATCAAATTCCCTGCCAGAATAAGTGTGTTCTGTTGTATACGGAATCATTTCAAGTGGCAATCACTGTATAAGCAGCAAAGAGTCCTGTGGCACCTTACAGACTAACAGACGTTTTGGAGCATGAGCTTTCGTGGGTGAATACCCACTTCGTCAGATGCATGCATCTGACTTGCATCTGACGAAGTGGGTATTCACCCATGAAAGCTCATGCTCCAAAACGTCTGTTAGTCTATAAGGTGCCACAGGACTCTTTGCTGCTTTTACAGATCCAGACTAACATGGCTACCCCTCTAATCACTGTATAACAGACCAGATGCAGTGATCATTAATGGCAAGAATTAGCATGCTGAAATGATTAGGAAGCCAAAGAAAAATCCCTCAAAGTGAGGTCTTCCTTTGGAGATTGCTTTGCAGTAGAACTGTTTTCCATACCATAGTGCGAGCTTATTAGGAGAAGTGAAAAAGCAGACTTTCTTTCTGACATCTCAAAACCTCTCTCTAATACTAAAACCAGGAAAGAAAATCTCAAACAGTTTAAAAAAAATAAAAGTGAGTATAAGCACTATGGAGAAATGCCATTTGAAAAAGTTGCAGTTTGGGAAATAAGCTTGTCTGTCCTAAGAACCAGATTCTGGTCTCAGTTATGTTGGTGTAATGTAGGTGATAGTGATCTATGAGAACGGGTATAGCCTAGTCAGTAGGCCAGAATCATACTCTGGTCCTAAAATTCTAATTTCAGATACTTGGAACAAAAAAAGGAAAAATATACTTTATGGGCTATTGAAGTCCTGAGAGAATTTTCACTGACTTCAGTGAGCCTGGAATCAGACCACTTCCTGAGCAGTTTCAGCTGCAAGGTGTTTTATTCTGTGGCAATAGTGAAGAATCAAAGATAAAGGAACTTTCTTCTAACCCTTGTGATAGACCCAGGCCAGTTGGATACAGCAGAATAGGAGAAGGCAGATATACTGGCCACTGGATTAACGGTTTTCTGTTCCCTGACTGACCAGAGAAGGGGCTGATCCAGGCTAATGAGAACACCTGACTCCAGTTAACCTGAAAACAGTCAGGTGAGGCCATTAAGCTAATGTGACCACCTGACTAATTAAGGCCCCGCTGATACTATAAAAAGGGTTCACTCCAGTCAGGCAGAGGAGAGCCAGGGAGCCAGAGGAGAGAAAGTGCGGCTGAAGGGCTGGTTAATGAAGACACCCTCAAACCATCGTTAAGGGAGCCCTAAGGTAAGGGTGAAGAAGGGAGAAGCAGGAGAGCTGTGGGGAAGTGGCCCAGGGAAATGTAGCAACTCTGGTAGTGAAAGGCTGTCTGCCAACAGCTGCTACCATTAGGGTCCCTGCGTCGGAACCCGGAGTAGAAGGTGGGCCCTGGTTCCCACCACTACAGGAACATCTCCTGGGAGGGGAAGTCAGGCCCCTGTCAGGACAGGAGGCTAAACTGTTCTGCAATAAGCCCCAGGGACAACAGAGACTGTGGGAGTTCTCTCACCAACCTCCTTGCTGGCCTATGATGAAAAGGGCTCAGTAGAATGTAACCCTGGCCCTAGAGAGAGAAGGGCTACGTGCAGGGTCACATTGAGCCACTGAGGCTAGCATAAACTGCCTAGAAGCACAGGACTCACGGGGGGCAAGGTCAGAGCTCTGCCACACCCTGAATGGTGGTCCCCCCATAACTATTTTCTGTCTCTCTCTTCTTCACTGGAGAGCTTTTGCTCAGAACCTTCCTCAGACCCACTTCCTGCCTGTCCACTGAAGACATAAAGGAAGAACAGCCCCATAGGTTTATACAAGCTTTCTTTAGTGGGCTTGTACCAAAAATCTCGAAGGAAAACTCACTCCAAACTGCTGAATTTTCCTTTACTTCAGTTTTGCACTGCTGAATTTCATATATTTTCCTGCCTATACAAGCAAAAGATAACACACTGTTAGGTTCCTTGGGTGTTTTTTGTCTTGTTTCTGTAGTACTGGAGATAGGTTGATTTCAGTCGAGCTGTGTAACTTCTCAATGCCGGAAGAGGTTGCAATCAGATCCTCCAATTCTAACAGCTCTCCTGAAGCTTCTCTAGAAGATAAAAACACATTGCAATCTCCTAAATCCACTTTAAATGATGTGCCTCGCCTGGACTATGAAATCCGTTTGGCAAAACCAGATATGATATTCCTGAAAGGGAACTGGAGGCTTAACTCTTAGAAATGCGTGAACTATTTGCAGTGAAAGTAGAAGATACTTGGAATTTGATTTTTCTTATTTTAATGTTGTTGTGCACTATAAAATGGACCCATTTTAACCTAAAAATAAGCCATGATCTGTGAACAGTTCACTTGGGGGGAAAAAAGTCCCATTTCTGAGTGAAAATGAGCTCATTCCAATTTTTCCATGTTTCATTGAACTAGCTGCAAAATTGCCTGGAATAAAACAATGAAACTATTATTTTTCAGTGTGGAAAATTTTTCATGAGTTTCACATAGTGCTTTAGGAGGCAGAAAACTGTGGCAGTAACAGACTCCCGTGTCAAAAGAAAATCTGGTGCAGACTTTATGTAAAACTTTTCAGCTCTGTTTTATACAATCAGAACCTCTGTCCCAACAAGCAGTGCCCCTCCCATTTGAAATACAGAAGGATTTCCAGCAGCTGTAGGCTCTATGACACACAGGTGAAGACTTCTGATTCTACCCAATAGAGGGCAGTGGTGCATGCGTACTCACACACAAAATGATGGATGTTTGTTTGCTTATTTATTTGTTGAGGTAGTACCTAGGAGCCACAGTCATGGACTGATTGTGCTAGGTGCTGTACATATACAGAACATAAGGATGATCCCCTACTCAGAAGAGCTCTGATGAAACAAGAAACAAGGGATAGATATAGAGAGAAGTGCAGCAAAAGGAAACTACAAGACAATATGGGTCAGCATGACAGGCAGTGCTCTCACACACCAACTGCCTGTTGTCAAGTTTTTTTTGTAGCCAGCACAGCAAATGAGGGTTTTAAAGAGGGATTTGAAGGAGGACAGTGATGCAATTTGGGGATTTTTGTGGGGAGCTCCTCCCAAGTATGGGGAATGCCATGGGAGGAAGCACAAAAGCACTTGTTTGAAAACCAGAGCCAGTGCTGGAAATGTATTAAGTATTTCCCTCCCTGCCTCTCTCTCTATGCCCACAAAATGAAAATCTCAAAGATGGCAAGTATCCCGTCTCTTCTTCTGTTCACAGTTTCACCCAGCAATGGCTTTTCAATGAATCAATCTGAAAAAAATCCATCACCCCGACATTTCGTGCAAAAGCAAAACTTTGGAGCTGAAAAATTATCTTAAAGAAATATTTTTGCAGAAAACTTTGCACGCACACAAATAAAGTTCCAACTTGGCACATCTCTAGTTAATATAAAAATTACTGGGCTATAATTCAAGTGTAGAAGGAGCGGTTGGGAAATTAAATTCAATTTTACATTCAATCCTTAGCCTAATTATTCTAATGTGAATGCCATAATAAATGTGGAATATGCAGGTGAACAACATGCAAGTTAAGGTGAGAATGAAATGTTTTCTAATTTTATCTGGGAAAACAGCTTAATGATTACAGCAGGTCAACCAGTGTGTAATATTAATTACTGGGAACATTCGTTCATAACCACGCTGGTCGTGCTTTTGGGGCATTTGAACAGCTGCCAAGTCTATCAAGGAAAATGACAGACACACACCACCGTTCCAGGCATTTTGCCTAGCAAAAACAAAAGGTGTAATTAAATGGAAGCTTGTGCACATTTTCTCAAAGTTTGGTTTCTTCTCATACTTTTTTATGGAAACTTTTATATGTATTTAAAATAACTAAAGTAAAGTGCTAAAATGTTTGCAGCTTGATTATTCCTTGTAATCTTTATGAAATTCAAGCTGATACAGAAAAATATCCAACTCTTACACCCTACTAGCTTAAGCCACTTCCCCCCATTATTATAACAGCCAAAAGTTAGCTCCTTGGCTGTCTCCGACACAATTTTTCTCTGTCGTTTTCGTTGCAGAGAGTATGAACTCCAGCTGACTCTCAGACTTTATTTTTGCCAGCAGAACAGAACATTCATTTTGAGTTCTGTAAGCAACTGATCTTTTACAAAGAGTGGTCAGTAACGACACCTGGCTTCAACTCTGAATCTGTTGCATAAAGCACTTCTTTGTACAGAAGGATGGGTGAAGGGCTGGTTTAATAAATCAAAGAACTTACTTTACAGAGGAATAAGCAATCTGGTTTGGGATCAAATAAGAAATCTACAGTATAGCATGGCAGTTGCCAACTTTGTGTGGACCTGGATACTTTTATTAATCTGTGCAACACCATGTATCTTTGGGAAAGTGATCCATGACTGGTGTGTTAATTGTCAACTCATCCAGAGAGAGAGTGAGTGAGTGAGTGAGTGGCTAGGGCACTGGAATATGAGTCAAGGGACCTGGCTGACTGTGTGACAAGTCACCTCATCTGTGTCTCAGGCTCATCATTGGTAAAATGAGAATAATAATATTTTATGTGTTAACACTTTGAAATCATTGGCTGAGGTACGCTAACAAAGAAGACTGGTCCACTGGCTAGGGCATTCATCTTGGATTTAGGGGACTCAGATTCATTCTCTTCTCCACCAAAGACTCCCTTGTGACTGTGGGCAAGTCATTTAGTGTCCCTGTGCTTCAGTTTCTCATCTGTATATGGTGATAATAGTACTTACCTGTCTCACAAGGGTGTTGTGAAGATAAACACATTAAAGATAGTAAGGACGGCTGGTTGAGTACTTAGAAATAAAAACTAGGTATGTTACTATCACTGGTCACACCCTACTCATTGCACAGAGGAAAGATGCTTATCCACTGTGGCTTTTTTTTCCACCAAAGCATCATTTCTCCTTCTAATAGCCATCACAATGCATCCACCAGTCAGTTAAAGTAGTCAGATTGCACAGTTCTATTCAGATTTAAATTGCAGCAGAGGTGCTGATGCCCCGTATATGTGGTTTCCATCAGATACCTGAGATCTGCTTGGAGCTGGTGGATTGCCGGGAAAGAAAAAAAACCAAAACATATAGCTTTGGGACTTGTCTGAAGCCCTGAATAAAATAAGCTTCATGGCCACAGTTAAATCTTTAATGAACAAACGTCAACTGCTCCACATAAAAAGTCACCACACATTTGAAAGGACATTTTGATTAGCAGTCTCGGCTGTAGAGAAGTCTCAGAAGTGAAACACAAAGCAGAATAGATGAACCCTGTCACTCTGCTTCACCTTTCTCATAATATTAAGCTTGAAGCTTTCAGTGTTAGGAGTTTAAAAAAAAAAAAAGCATTTGTCGCAGAAGAATTTACTTTATGGAAAACTACAAGAGCTTCAGTTCTTTCACTCTCATTAGCAGGTTCATCATCATTAACATGTTCCAGAAGTCTCCACTAATGTCAGAATTACTCATTAAAAAGGCTTTTTTTTAAAATAAATGGAGCGAAAAAAATTGAAGAGAGATGAAAATGCAGGGAACCAAATTCAGGCTAGAGCACATGACAAAGACAATCGCTTGGCTTCAAGGTTATTGAGATTATGTTGCTCTTTCTGTGCAGCTCCATAAGCTCCCATAGCTACACGCGCCTGTTGCCTTTCCCTCTTCAGCTGCCCCCTCTTGTCACTTTCAAATTTTCACCAGGTTCAGCATCGTGTAGTTTAAACACTTGTTCAGGCTGGTTTGGATAACGCTGACAGATAGACTGGCAACGGCCTTTGTCTGGAAGCCGAATATAATTTTAGTCAGTAGAGAATGAGGTTTTCTTTCAGGAGCCTTGATTTCAATTTTTTTTTCCACTCAGCTAATTGTGGGCAGAAATGGATGTGCCTGTCTGTGTTCAGCTTTGTGAGAGGGAGCATTCCAGTGCTCTAATTGAATTCGTCTGTGCAAGGAACCTTTTGTTCTGTTAAAAATCTAGGGCCTGATATTGGCAGCGAATGGAGGTGACAGTGCTCAGCAGGAGGTGCCCAGCACCTTGCAGGATTTACCTCTTCGTGCTACAAAAACCAGAGCTTTCAACATCTGTCTCTGTCTGGCTCCATTGCTTTCCTAATCCTGGTTTCTGATGTGTGCAAAGAATCATTAACGATTACCTCCAAAGCCACGTCTGCTTTGGGGTGTGTGTGTGTGTGTGTGTGTGTGTGTGTGTGTGTGTGTGGAGGGTGGGGGAGCAGGGACACAGGATTAGGGAGGAATTGGCAACTAAAATATAGGGGAAAAGCATATGTTATGTATCACTGTTGGCCTGGCCAGATCTATGGAGCTACACTAATTTACACCAGCTAAGGATCTGCCCCCCTGTGTGTGTGTGTGTGTGTGTGTGTGCTGAAAGGCACCGAAGCTTATCTAAACTGTAAATACTGAACCAGCATGACAAATCACTTTCTCTGCCTTTTCCCCTGTCACAGCTGTAATAGCTTCTGAGGGTAAACATTGTTTTTTGCTAATCCATTGAACAAATTTGAAAGGACTTCCCCCCCCCCCCCCGTAATATTCAACACAGTTAGACTTGAACTTGGCCAAGAAGTTAATGTCCCATTCCAAGGATGACAAAAATTTCACCACAAATTTCCTGAAACGAAACAGTCGCATCACGTTTCCACTATAGGACAAACTGAACATTGTCTGTGAGCCTCGTGATAGAACTGGCTGTTTTTCTGATGAAGAAGGGAATGGAGAAAGAACTCCTCCCCAAGATGTCTCCATCCTTCCCCTCTTTCAGCCCCCTTGTAGACAGTTGTCCCTCAGCTTGGGAGGCCTGGCTGGCTCTTGCTGGGACCCACTAATGGTCAGACTCACCTGCTCCTTTATTCCAGGGTGAGGAGGGGAGCAGAAAGTAATACAAGGCTTGTCCCAACTCACCTCCCACCAAGGGATCAAACACACTGTCTCCTAGTGATGGATCTTCATTGAAATTAAAACTATGCACTTCTTGGAACATACACCAGATTTATCACTCTTTGGACGAGTGGCAGAGTAGCCCATGGTCTAGGTGCTGAACTGGCACTCGAGCTCTGGGTTCAGTCGCTGGCTCTGCACAGTTTGTCCTCTGTGACCTCATGCAAGTCACTTATCATAGTGCCCCATTTTCTCCTCTGTAAAATGGGCATGTCAGTGCTTCCTTTTCCCCACCTTGAGTTTGTGTTTTCTTTTTCAACGATGAGCTCTTTGTGTCTCTCGGTGTGTGTTTGTACTGCATCTCACACACAGGGGCCCCCCATCTGAGTTGGGATTTTGAAGTACTACTATAATACAATTAATAAAAATAATAGTATGCACTTGCTATTAATACAAACTATGTGACTTCCTGAGCCCTAGCGAATGATTACAAGTACGGTTGTGTTAGCATACTGACTCTCATCCTTGCCGGCTTACCAGCATTGCACATATGATATTATGGGCACTAAAGATCCCAAGGAGCTTCCACTGGAAACACCCAAAATGGCTTTCAGCCAGGTTATTTGTTGCACTCTTGTCAAGTTAAATTCTGCGCTGTGCCAGCAGACCCTTCCTAATTCTCACTTCACTTCTCAGCCAAATAGATTCCACAAAAATTAATCCAGCCTCATGCACTCCTCAGCAAACACTGCAACAAAGGAATGCTAGAGTCTGGTCTCAGATGACTAAGAATGTATTGTTCTTAGAAGTTATTCTGTACAGTGTGTTTAGCATGATCGAGTTAAGTACAGTATTCCTGTAAATAAGATGTTGCTCTTCTCTAGTACCTTCACCCCAAAGGTCTTACAACACTTCACAGACATTGCACTCCTAATAGCTCCCCAGGGTGCAAATAAGGAAAACGAAGGTGCACTCAGGTTAAGTGTCTTGCCCAGGGTCAAGCAGGAGGTCTGTTGCAAAGTCAGGTAGATGACTGTTACTCTCTGTATAATCTGTAACTGCTAGACAGTGCTTTTTCTCCTAAATGAAAACAAAACGTGTCAAGATAAATCAGCACAATACGTTTTGTGAGGTGCTATCCTGGACCTGGTCTTTGTAGGACCACATGAGATGAAGTTTTCATAAGGGCTTGGTAGAAAATCACCTAATGTAGAAGGAGGCACTTCTTTTTTAAATGAGACTTGTGTTGTTTGGAATGCCTATTACTTCAGGCAGATCCTGCCATCCTCCTCTTCTTTAATCTGTTCAGGATGCGTTCCTTTGACTATCCTCATATGGTATCAGGCGATGGACAGAGAATCCTCTGTAAAGGAGGATGAGGGCTGTGTAAAAATGAGACTTATAAATACCCTTCAGTTTGGGGAGTGTGCTCCTCACACCAGCCCTGCCAGAGCCGAATTAGGCCAGGTGGGCTCAATCAGCCAATTAAGCTGCAAATGAAATTTAGGCTGTGAGGAGGGAGCTATTTAGAAGGAAGGTCACCTATGAGGGTATAGGCAGGGCCTCTATAAAGCCAGGAGGACAGGTAGCATGTGGTCCTTCTCCTTGAGGTAAGAAGGGAGGAGTCTAGGGCTCTGAGGTTAGTATATATGCAGATATTAAGTATTCATGATGAGGCTGTGCAGTAGATCCCATAATAGAGGGAGTCCCTGGGTTCCCCCACCAGCCCCTGCAGAGTGGTACCGCTAAGGGCAGCGAATAGGAAGACTATAGGAGTGACACAGGGCAGTGGGTATGAGGAGTGTCAGGAGTTGCTTGTGGAGAGAGACTTTGAAAGACCACCCCGGAAGGGGAAACCACTTCATGACCTGGCCAGAAGGCTGAGTCCTGAAGAGGAGGCTGCAGCTCCTGGAAGGAGAGGACCCGCAGAGAGAGGGAAGGGGCATTGGCCTGGCCAACCTAATCGCCAGACCTGCCAAGAGGAGGAGCTGTCCAGCAGTGAGTAGACATGCCCTTGTCACAGAAATCATTTTCAGATTGCCTTTAAATTGAAGGTTTGAGTTGTTTTTTTAAAGTCTCAAAGAGCTTATTTGCAGAACCAGACAGCGGCAGAATGCTCAATTACAGGCTCTCTCATCACTGTAGCTTTGCTTATTAATGTTTGCAATAACTCGTCAAAGGCTAATTAACCAACTCACTTTATAACGGAGGCATGAGGGAATTGGGGCTACAGGACACTTGTTTAAATAGTACAAAGCAACTCTTTGTTTTAGCTGACCAACCATTGTGATTTTCCCTGTACTTTTGGCAGTAGCAGTAGGCCTAATAAATGTATGTGTTGGCAATGTGGGTGCTCAGACTATAATTGAGTTTCAGATAACAAATGCTTCTAAATGATTTCTTGTGCCTTTGATAACCAAAGGAATTTATTTTCAAAGTGATGTGTGGATAACACTCGCTTAAGTTTATGCAGTGCCTTTCATCCTGAAGGATACCAGTGTTGTGTTACAAACTATATGAAGGGATTATTTCATCCACCATGAAAATGCAGCCTCCTCTGTTTTGAACGCAGTAATTGTTGAGCAGCATACAGCAATCCTGCACAGTAGTTTAGGAGAGGAAGTTAAGAATTTAATTTAGCCAGGCTGACTATTCACATGAGCTTGTGTTTGGCCAGGCCACCGATGGTTATCATCCCTTTTCTTACAAAAATTGTCACAGGGACACTAATGATCACAAGTGATCGGAACATCACTTTTTAAATCTCATCCAACAGAGACATGACCATATACTCAATGGGTGTAAATCAGGGCCAGTTTACATGAGCAGAGGATCCTGACCAGTATGTGCACATCTTCCATTTAATTTTGGGGTTTGGGGGCTTTTAATTGTGTCTTTCTGATACTGGGTGAGAGAAGAGAGTCTGACGTAAAATTCTCCAGGGAAGGCTAACAAGGAAGCAGGGCCTCTTTCTAACTTCTCCTCTACCCAAAACTGTGCCAGGCCTCAGTGAAAACTGCCAAGACACAGAGATAAGCAGCACTCACATCCAGCTACGCTGTAGATACTTGTGCAGTGAGAGGTGCCTCTTAAGATTAGTCAAAGCCAAATGTCAGAATTTTGGCTAAAATTCTGCTACATACTTATTCCCAGTAAGATTTCATTGCTGCCCTAGTATCTGGTGTAGTATTAAGAAACTGTACCCCAAACTGTCTAGGTATTGTGAATCCATCTAGTAGTTTCTGTCAAAGCAGCCATTCTGGCTGATTCATCTGGTATGTAGTCTCTCACATGCATTATGTGGGCATCCTATTGGAAATGCATTTTGTTTACCCGCCTGTAATAGACAATTAGAATCAAGTGTTTCCACGGAATGAATAAAGGAGTTAGCAAGTAAGAATGTGAGATATCACTTACTAGCAGAGACATCTGGAATAATTGGCAATCGTAAGTGTACACGAGCACTGAACATGTAAAATATTTTGACTACTCAAACTTGAAAAACAGGCCAAATTTTTTAACCATGATTTTATAAGAGCCATGATTGCGGGGGTGAGGGGTTGTTTTGATGTTCTAATACAATCCAGGGTGCTCATTAATGTTTCAGCTTTGGATTCAAAAATATAAAATAGCCTCTAGGAGTACAGTCTTAGGCTCAAGAAAAACAAATCAAATATCTGTCTACAATATTTAATCCATTTGTAGTATGCCCATCACTGGTGGCATCTAAGTGTGGTAGAATTGGTAATCCCGTAGACATTAGTGTCGATGTACTTGTCTAGGTGGTTTTGTTCATGAATAAACTGTTTCAGGAGGTTCTGGGAAATGCGTGTGGGATATGCAATTTTTCACTCCTTGGTCACTGCATTTTGGAATCATGGAAATGTAAGACTGGAAAGGACCTTGAGAGGTCATCTACTCTAGCCCTGTCTTCAGACAGGGCCAAGTATACCTAGACCATAATACTCAAGCTGGAAGTGAGTCGAATACATATTCATGGGAAAAATTCATTTTGTAGAAATTTACAGGTTGCTTGTTTTTTGAGATCCCTCCACCTCCCCATCCCCAAAACATTGGTGTTTGGTAAAAGTTTCAGGTTTTCTGAAATCAAAAATAATTTTAGACTTAGGCTTTTATTTGAAAAACTGAAAAATATTTGCTGAAAATTTTGAACATTTCCTGTGAAAAATAACTGCCATATTTATACAGCTCTAGAAGTGAGTGATCAAAAGCGAGTGTCTGTTTTTCATATGTCCACTATTCAGTATCTGATGTCTTTCACAATGGCTTTTGTCTCAAGGGCTGACTCTCCTTTTATTCTATCTACTTTCTTAGCTGCTGTTTCAATCGATCCTCTTCCTCCTTTTCTCCTCTGTCCTCCTTTTCTGTCCTCCTACTCTACACCTTTATCTGTTCTCATAATTTCCAGTGTTTGTCCAAGTTAAGTTGCATGTTTTGTGAGGCAGGGACCTTGCCTCTCTATTTCTGCAGACATATGGGGTTACATGAAAAATTGCAAGACTATGTGGAATGAATTTTTGGTCTCCAGCAAATTCCTAATGGACAATATCCGTGTCATGGAAAGCACTTTCACCACAACTTCGTCACTTGTCACCAGCCTCAACAAGGTCCAGGAACTGAATGGTCATGGAGGCTTCAGTTGGTTGCTCTAGTAGAGTTTGGTGTATGTTGTCAGTGTGTGGTATAGGTAGGGTGACCAGAAAGCAAGTATGAAAAATTGGGATGGGAGTGGGGGGTAATAGGCACCCATATAAGACAAAGCCCTGAATATCAGGATAGTTCCTGTAAAATTGGGACAGCTGGTCACCTTCCTCTAGGTCTTGGGAAGTTTGCGCTGTCTTTGCCTGCGCTGCACCTGTTCTGTAGGTCTGTGCAACCACAACTTTCAGGATCACTACATAAATGTCTTGTTTGGGGTTTTTTTCCTCCTCTCAAATCCTCAGACTGAGGCAATAGAAAACTTCAAAGGCTATGACATTTAAATACATTAGCCTAGTGAATAAATATTAATGTAGTTTTGAGACTCAAGCTTCAAAACCCTCCATTTGGTCCCTTTAGACACTGCAGCTGATGCTCTTCTATATGATTTTCAGCAATAAGTATTGTTCACTCAAACCGAGCGGAGTGCCTTCATCAAATTGAACAACAGAAGTTAATCTTTCTCCTTTCATCTCTGTTATTGCTTTGGTTCTAAGCAATAGCTTTGTAAGCTACCACCCTTTTTAGCATGCCAGGCATTTTCCCCATCTCTTTATCTTCCTATTTTCCTTTACATTCTTATCCTTCTTCTTTAGACAGACTCATTTATGGTGATCACTGTGCTGGGGATGCAGAGCAGCCAGACCAGGGAGTTTTAAGAAAACAGTTATCTGAAGATTAAGCAGCGATGGCAGACTGTGTGCCCTGACTTTATCTCCCTTTGCTCCCTGTTAATCACCATTGCAGAGAAAAAAGGGGCTTTATGTTTCCAATGATGGAGTGCTGATAACTTGCATTATCCTACCATCTCACTTATTCCAGTCTCATCATTCGCATTGGAACGTGTGAAAGTTAGTCCAAAAGATCGTACTAGATACCAGCCTAGCAAACTCTTTCACTAGGCTAAACCCGCCTCTTCGCAAAATTGAGCAAAAGAAATAAGCCACCAGCGCCAAGTGGCCCAAATCATACTTGGGTTTGGACTAAGAAATCCACCAAAGTGTTTGTTCACTGATCCTTTTTTATCTTTAGTACAGTACAAAGCTTAAACATTTCAGTGCACACATGCTCACCTGCGGTGCTAAGGGAAGTGTGGATGAGATTTCAAGCAGGACTGGCACAGGGAAATGGCTTTAAACAGATGTGACCTTGCCCACCCAAATCCTTGTATTGCCTTCAACCTCTGATTTGGAGGTCCTACTCCAGCATCATGATATATATTGCCTGATGGTCCTCTCATTTCACTTACAGTGTAACTGCATTGAATGGAATTACTCTTGATACACTCTGGTATGAGTTAGTGGTGAATCAGAAACCTGCACTAGGGACACTATTTTCGATGGAAAAACTCCTTTCTTAAGTAGTGCCCTTAAAGTGTATCCCATTGTGGTCTCCAGAATAATTTGGTGCAACCTTTGGGTAAAGACAAATCAAGCAGCCAGTTTGTCCTGGGTCTTGATTTGGTCATTCTTAATCTAAGTTCCACTGTATTACCTGTTCTGGGACACAGTCATAAACAAACTTCTTTCACTTATTTATAGGGGTACATTCCTTCTGCACTGGGATTCTTGTGGCCTGTGTGTTGGAGGGAAATGCTAGTTTAATTAGACTTGAAGAAGAGCTCTGTGGTCTTTCACTGACAGAAGTTGGTCCAATAAAAGATATTACCTCACCCACCTTGTATGTCTCTGATTAATGAAATGTGTGTTTCAACATACTGTAAAGGTGGCAAGATCTGGGCATATAAGTTTCTTTGGTGCTCCTGTAGTTACCTGAGCATTTAATAATATTAAACATGCAGCAAATCGCCTCTGCAGTGCAGCTTTTCTCCATGTGTCCTTAAGCTGGTCCTGTTCAGAGATGAGATGGTGATTCTTTCTCTGTTGGGTGTCTCATACCAGCTACTCGTTTACGCAGATAAATCCTGTTGCTCATGCTGAAAGGGGCAAGATCTGGGCCACGTATCACAAACAGCATTCAAAATCCTGAGGTGTGCACTGAAGAAAAGCTGTGAGATGAAATTTCCTATCAATAGGCACCTGTGGATAATTGCTATACCTGGAATCTGTTCCCTTCACTTAGACCTCTAATAAGTCCTGTTCAAAGGCTTTACCTAAAGTATTTTTGCCTCCTCTTACCACTATTTGCACTCAATTATTTTTAGGACTGCTAGGTAATTATTTGCAGATGGCAATGGAGGGGCCTTCCAGGAATGTCTTTCATGCCTTTGTTATGGTCTGCAGTCAATAGATTTAAGAGTTGGAATGAAATCACCAAGGACTGAGCTGAGACTGCCAAACTCATTCCACTTGGATCCAAATTGTGTCTCCTTTTTACTTTGGTGAGGGGTTACTCATGAGCAGCCCCACTGCGTACCAGATGACCAGTGGGAATCAAGGGTTCACAGCCTGGCCCTAAGCTGGTCATTTTCAGCTCATTGCTATAAAACTGCAGCACTGACTTCAGTGGAATAGCTTATGTGAGTAACTTCTCATTGGTGTGAGCCAGGGGCTCGCAATTCAGCCCTTACAGAACCGGCTACATTTGAAAGCTTTTATTCACTGAGTAACCCAGTTCCCACTTTTGCTGCCATCCTCCAGTTTCTGCAAAATGACATGATCTTGGTTGTTAAGTATTTTCAGACAAGTTTTACTCTGCACTCTGCGTTCTTTTACTGCGTTCTATATGCTATGTATAACTGACCGTATACATGAGGTCAGAAAATCTGTAAGCATTTGGACGGCCACAGTTGTAGCTGTAAAAAGAACAGGAGTACTTGTGGCACCTTAGAGACTAACAAATTTATTAGAGCATAAGCTTTCGTGGGCTACAGCCCACTTCCTTGGATGCATGTAGTGGAAAAAAAACTGTTTGTAGTGGTAATGAAAATGGCCCATTTCCAGCAATTGACAAGGAGATGTAAGGAACTGTTGAGGGGGCAATAAGCACGGGGGAAATAGTTTTACTTTATGTAATGGCCCCATCACACAGTTGTGGCTGTGTGATTCTGATTATGAATGTATTTGTGCAGTGTGTTTGTTTTTGTTTCTGTAGTTACGGCAAATACAGTAATATCTGGGAGGGGGCTGTGTGAAACTGTCAGTGCCCTAAAATGCATTCTTCTTCCTGTTTAGAGGCAACGAACAGTAACTGAACTTTTTTCCTCCCTTCACAAAGCCTGACTCCTAAGTGAATCGGAACTGTTGAGCACTGTACTGTGGGATTATTATCCTGCACATTTGTCACTTAAATGAACACACAGAACAAAATAAAAAATTGAATTTTGAAAGTGGGCTTCAAATGATTAGCATGCACCAGACAAGGGTCATTATTTTGCTGAGATCAGAAATCTAGCTCTTAGTTAACTATCCGTCAGTGAAGACAGTCTCTTTTTTCTTTGAATTATTTCTTGTTTACAGTATTGTTCATCTCTTCAATAGGATCTCTTGAAGTCTCCTATTTATTTACTCTACTTCGCAGGTCTGGTCACCGTGTTTCAAATTTTGATGTGGTAATGATCGTATTAATCAACATTTTGACAAGAAGGAAAATTGTCCATGAAAATTATTTCTCCCTTCTTCCATTTTTCAACCAACTGTAATTATGTATATTTCAGTGAGAATCTTAAAAGGATTTAGGAATCTCTTCCATTGACTGGACCTCTTAGTTATTATTCAATGTTTATTGAAGTCCATGGAAGTCCTTTCATTCATCTCACTGGGGATTGCCTCAGGCTTAAAATGTGTTGTTTGTTGTATAGGCACATGGTAAAACATACTTACTTTCTCAAAGAGCTTATAATGTGAGGGCTTGTCTTCTACATGTAAGTCACTGCTAATTAAGGGCTGGTCTACACTACAAAACTCAGGAGATTTCACTGCTTCGCTCAAGGCTGTGAAAAATGTTGTGCCTTAGGTTGTCTTAATTTCATCACACAAGCCACTGTGTAGATGGCACTAGTTGATGTAAGAATTCTTCCATTAACCTAGCTGATGGCTCTCAGAAGTGGATTTACTACAATGACAGAAGAATCTCTTCCAGGTCTGTAATAAGCATCTACGCTACAGTAGAGCAGGTGTAGCCATGCTGCTGTAATGTTTCTGTTGTAGACATACCCTAAGATAGGGTGTGAATTTAAGGCAGAATAGCCAGTCCTGAATAACTCCATGTGGACATTCTTTTTCTGGAATCAGAGTGTCTTTTTACAGTTTAATCTATTTAAAAATGGATTAAACTAAATTCAGGGCATCTATCGCAGTTATTCAGGAATAAGTCTGTGGGCAGATACCAGAAATATAGGCGAAGGGTAGTGGGGGGATTGGGATACAACAAAAAAGTAGAGTGGTCAGGCTGACGATGAATGCCCGCATTACAAACTCATTACTCTCAGGTGTAAGGCTCTAGATTGATTTTTCATAGGTATCAATGTAGTGCAGTACAGTATCTTTAAAAATAATTGAAAAATGCTATATTTCCCATGAAAAATGTCAAACTAGATGAAGAAAATTATGTTCAGTACTTCTCAGTTTTTTGACAACATGGAAATAAAACCTTCAGTTTTCTTTTCTTTTTCTCCTTTAAGAAAAAAAGGGGGAGAAAAGTGAAGGGTAAAAAAACAACTAAACCCTGAAGACAAGTTTTCCATTTTCATCCAAAAATAGAAAAATTGATTAAAATGAAAATTTTCACTTTGGTCAAAAAGTCATCTTTTGGCTGGAAATGTGTATTGTTTTTGAAATAAAACAACCAACCTTTGACCAGCTGTATTTATCTTAAATAATATTTTATAGCTAGGTATACTCAATCCTGCCTCAGCATGGTGGGGTGCAGTAGATGAACCTCTGAGGTCCCTTCCAGCCCTATGTTTCTATGACTTCATGATTTGGGAGCTATGTAAATTCAGATTAATTTAATATTATTCGCTCCTGGGCTCACACAGAATAATATTAAATTAATCTGAATTTACATAGCTCCCAAATACAAAGCTTTGTGCAGGACCAAAGTCCTAGACCAGTGATACTCAGACCTCAATGGTTTAGAAGCCAAGTTAGTGATCAAGAATACCCAAAAGAGCATCAGTCGTGAGAATTAATTGTTTCATTTACTATAGTGCTACAGTGGAACCTCAGAGTTTCGAACCCCAGAGTTACGAACTGACCAGTCAACCATGCACCTCGTGTGGAGCCGGAAGTACATAATAAGGCAGCAGTAGAGAGGGTGGAGAAAAGAAGCAAGTGCAGTACTGTGTTAAACATACACTACTTTAAAAAGAAAAAAAAAGGAAAGCAGCATTTTTCTTCTGCATAGTAAAGTTTCAAAGCTGTATCAAGTCAATGTTGAGTGGTAAACTTTTGAAAATCTATGTTTTGTTCAGAGTTACAAATGTTTCAGTTATGAAGAACCTCCATTCCCGATGTGTTCATAACTCTGAGGTTCTACTGTATTCATGTTTAAACAGTATGATGGGAAATCTTTAGTGAGTGTGTATATTCTCACAGCAAATAAGTTAATAACTTAATTGGATAATAACATAGAAAAGCATCCTGACTGGTTGTTAATTAAATCACAGCATTTTAATATTCTGTGCTGCAAAGAGACACATTAGAGAGCCACTTGCAGCTCACTAGCAGCAGTCAGAGTATCACTGCCATAGACATGGACAATGGTTCTGGCCAAAAAGAGCTTAGTCCTGCAAGCAAAGTTGCTAGTGCGCCTCAAAGAGTGTCTGAGGCATATAAAGAGCATTAGTCTTTGAAAGCTGAGTCATCTTTCTGTGTTAAGGGTATCTATCTGCAAGTAATTATACAGAGATCAACACAGTCAGTGACAACCAATGTGCTAGCAATTCGAGTTCACCTTCTCATTTCATGGTAGCATGGGGATGAGTAATTCGAAATAGCTCTAAAGACATTTAACAGCACCCAAACCATGACAGACAAAATACAGCAAATGAGAACAAGGTAAGTAGTTATATGCTTTGTGAACATGTAGAAAAACCTGTTATCTTTGGTACAATGTGCAATGTTAATAACTGCAAATTCTGTGTGTCTGCCTGCACACATGCTTGTAATGCACTGCTTTGCCTCAGAGACTTTTGCTTGGTGGTAATGAGTCTGATCTGTGCTTTTCCTTCAAATGTTAAAGGTTTAGGCTGCCTTATCAGGAGATGGGCCAGCCAAAGCAATGGCAAGCACACGGTTAGTATCTTCTGTGTGGCATGCATCACTGCATAAATTCTACTAGTGATTGCTAACTTACAGGGAAGGTAAATGTGCGTGTTTCTAGTTAACCTAATGAACAGAAGTTCACAAGTTACACCTCAGACCCAAAGCAGTGTGTCCCTCTGTGGATCTCCAGACCTGAAGAACTCCGTGAAACTCTAAAGATTTTCTTCCACCAACAGAAGTTGGTCCAGTAAAGATTACTTGCTATCACATTGCGATTTAAATCTTGTTACTGTGATCCATGCTTTTGTTGCCTCTACACTGAACTGCTGCAGTGTGCCCTGTCTGCAGCTACAGCTTAAGGGTCTGATCCAAAGCCCACTGAAGTCAATAGGAGTGTTTCCATTGACTCCTACAAGCTGTGGCTCAGGCTTGAAGGCTTTTTAGAGGCTGGTGCAGAATGTAGTCGCCTGTTTAAGAGCTAGTCAACACGAGAAGCGCTACGGTGATGCAGCTGTGTCACTGTAGCAGGTCTGGGAAAGACGCCCTATGCCAACAGAGCTCTCCCATTGGTGTAATAAAACCACCTCTGCGAGAGGCAGTAGCTATGTCAGCAGGAGACATTCCCCTCAGACATAGCACTGTCCACACCAGTGCTTAGGTCAGTGTAACGCTATGTCACTAGGGGGAGGGGGAGGATGGCTTATTCCCACCCCTAAGGGGGACAAGTTATATTCGCATAACCTGTAGTGTAGGGAATCCCATGGCAGGCGTATGACATCCTGCAGTATGCAGTGACAGGCATTGTGATGGGGTATAAAAACCCTACAATGGGCAACAAGGGGTTAGTGAGCAGCCACCCTTGCCCCACCACACCTACAAGAGATGCACAGACTGGAGAAGGAGTTAAAAAGGAGCAGAAAAGCTCCTTTGTGGGCAGGCCAGGGAAGGGACCTCTACCTTGCAGCTCCTGAGAAAAGGGCTGAGGGAAGGCAGGATCTGTCCCTCACACTTGCCTGAAGGCCGTTTCCTGAGGGAAGAGAGGACATATTTCTGTTGTACCAGGAGAGGGAGGCATTTCCCCCTCACCTACTAACCCAGTTTTGGTGTTGATTCCCTGTATTTATGGACTACCCCTGAAGGGGAGAGACCTGGAACTGACCTGGCCCGAGGGCCAAGGCCCCAAAAGGGAGAGAGCTACCATACCATGTTTGGCTGTGAAGAGATGCCAAGTGGTGGGCTGACGCCCTTCACTGCCTCCTGTGATGGACTTCAGACAATGGTGAAGTGCTAGGAGGTGACCGAGGGAGGGCGGCCTTAAGGCGCTCTTGAGCGTCGGACCTTGTGTGGCCTTCACAGGGCCCTGAGCCAGAGCCCGGTGGAGTGGGAGGGCCTAGGCTTCCCTACCAAACTCTCTCACTGCATGTTGAAGGGCCTAATCTCAGACCACTAAGCAATGCTCCCCAAGACCAAAGACCATCACAGACATTCAATTCTATACTTGCATACAAATGCCATGCTCCATGCAGTATGATCTCTGGAGCCCTGCACAGATACAAATGTATATCAACAGATGCAGATTTAAATCAGTATCTGTGGAACCACAGGGCTGTCCTGGAAACCAAAGCAGGGAAAGGAGCAGAACATGGGGCTGCCCCTTCCAGGAGCCAGCGCCCGGCACTGGCAGCTACTCTAGCGCAGCTGTACTGCCTCTAGCCCTACCCATTGGGGCAGGCAGCAGGTTCACTGGCAGGTGTCCCTGGTCACACTCTTGTGTTCAAGCAGTGCACATGCCCCCAGACAGGAGACGCAAACATCTGTGTGGAAGGGATGGTGTCATAATTAGCAAAAATGCCTAGAGCCTGGAATAGTCACTCATTGTCAGTTATTTAAATATGAACATGACAGCCAACTAGAAAAGGAATCGGATAACATCATAATAGACGGAGATAATGGGGTTTACTTGTTGTTTTCAGCTTTTTCTCCTAAAGGGATTTACTGATCAAGTTCCAGTTTCCAAGTAAAGGTGGTTAAAACTCAGAATTGTTGATGCCATTCCAAATCAGAACAAAAAAAAAAAATCTACATTTCTGATTAAATGAAATTGAATTATTTTTTGCTAGGTTAAGCAAAACTTTCTGTTGGAATAATAGTGAAATAGATTTTGAAACAGTCATTTCAAAATGAGAAATCTAAACACTAGGTTCCAATAAGGGCAAAGCACAACATTACTGACCTTATCCAAACACTTAATTTCAAATTTTGTAAAAATGAAATTTCATCGACAGTCCTGTAGAAAGGTTCAGATTTGACACAATAACTCTTTTCTGACATCGGAAAATTTTAAACCAGCTCAATTCCCAAGCTAAGCGCATGACAAGTATCCAAAAGTACTGAAACAATACACTGTCTGTTTGCGTCCCTTGTATTCTTTGTGCAGCAGAGTCTCCTAGTGGGAAAACGAGCACTGACACTGCTGCACTATAGCTGTTTGTTTTAACCTGCAGCTTCCATTTTTCAGCACTCTTTAAAATGCATTTAAAAGGAGTTAAGTCATGTTAGCACTTAAGCAGAATTTTGATTTAATACTGCTAGGCACAGGAAGAGAGAATGTAATATTAAGAGACAGAAGGTTGAAATGAGGGTCCTTCATTTTGCACTTCTGACTTAGGAGAATTTTCTTTTGGTCTTTAACTACAGATAGCTCAAAATTCATGAGCTGGCAGTTAATGCTTGGAAGAGGCAGGAGTAAAGCCTGAATTGGATTCTAAAACTGGATAAAGCTTCTGTTTGGGCACAGACAGTAGTTGGAATGAAGCTGGGAAAACCACACATGCTCTGGTTACTCCAGCCTAATTATGTCTATAAGTCATTATTTCCATAAAAATATCTGATATTTCATTCATAATAAAATATGGCTCAGAAAATATTCTGCACACCAAGCAAAATGCTGCGGATTAAGTCTATTAGAGCTGGTTGAAATTTTTATGGCAGAGTTGGAAAGTAGATTTATCTATCTAAATGAGAATTTCCATTGGAAGTGACTGGTTTTTTTTCTATTAAATTTTTCAGGTTTCTATTGAAAAACTGAACACCAAGTATTTACTGGAAAACTGACATTTCCCATGGAAATTTGCATTGAGACATTTCAAACTCTGTGTTTTTAGCTTTCAGTCACTTGAAAATTGAACCATTTTGGGAGGTTGCATTTAAAAACCTGAGCATTTGGTTTTTGTTTTTGATTTTTTTTTTAAGAAATCCAAGGGAAAAATACTCTTTTCCTGACCAACTCTATTTGCTACTCAGTAGTCTACAACATGAAATCAGTATTGTGCTACAGGTACAGATGCAAAACATCCATGACAATGGGTATTAATTGGCAGGCATAACAAGGGAAGCTGACAAATGATTGGGCATGGATCAGCCTCACTCTTAAAATAATATTTAAGGTCTACAAAAAGGCCATTACCTAGTTTTGTGACACCCCATGCAATGAACTGGGAACTTCAGAGCTGCCAGTTTTGTATGCCTGCATATATATACCTGCCCCTGGAAATTTCCACTACATGCATCTGATGAAGTGGGTATTCACCCATGAAAGCTCATGCTCCAAAACATCTGTTAGTCTATAAGGTGCCACAGGACTCTTTGCTGCTTTTACAGTTTTGTATGAGAAGTGTATTCCCTAATAATTAAAACAAAGAAAAGCAATGTAAAAAAAACATAAGAATTTAAATGCTGGTGTTTTCTTAGTGATTACTGTGCATTTGGGAATTTGGAAAAAATAATAATAAAAAAGAAATCTATGAAATGCATAGTGGGACCTTAGAGCAATGTTATAAGGGAAAGTGCATGCTTGTGATAAGCAGAATGATATTAAGGGAGTAAACAATGCATTCTTACCTTCACAAATATGGAGGCTTTAGCACATATTTTCCCACTGCTTCCCCTCTGCATATTTTATGCAAGGAAAATAATGTTAGCCCTAAAAGCCTTTCAAATAAATGAGATTAATCTTGTCCTCAGATGTGTTGACTTGGAATAGGCCCACTAAGTAAGATAAAACACCTGAATCTGGAAGCACTGGAAATCTTTTAGGAAAAGACTGCTTTCACAGATTTCTAACACAGCTTCACCCAAGAAATTTGAATAGCTCTGACAAATACCAAGACATTTTTGGTGCAGATCTGATCACCTTTTTTTAAAAAAGGTTTGAGCAAAGATTGCTTTGACACATGGCCATGTTTCATCACTCTCCCTGCATGTAGTTGAACCAAATTCTCTATTGGTGTAACTTCCATTGAAGATCTGTGTTTTGTTGAAATAGGGGGTAGAGATTTGCCTAACCTTTAAAAGGGAGCCTTTCCATTTATATTCCCCTCTGAACTGTTGTGCCTATAGACCCCAGTCACAGCTCACACCCTCTTGTACTAGGCACAGTGTACACACACACACTGAAAACCCAATACCTCTCTGAAATTGTTTGTATACAATAGCATCACAAGACCCGATCAAGTTGAGAGCTCCATAGTTCTAGGCATTATCCATACCTGTAATAAGAAGTAGCCCCTGCCCCAAAGAGCTTAGACTCTTAGTTAGACAAGACACATCATGCATAGGAAGGGAAACAGATACACAGAACTGAAATGACCTGCCCAAGGGCACATGACTGGCTACTAGCAGAGCTCAGAATGGAGCCTAGCTCTCTAGGGTCCTAGTCCAATGTACACTGGACCACACTACATCTCACTTACCTTCTTTGTACATCTGACTGAGCCACATCAGTGCTGTAATTGGTCTTCACCATCCTCCATTCCCATGGCGTTTTATGAGTTGAGCTTTGTATGGACAGTTTAAAGAGCAAAATGGTGGAGCAGACCCCTGTCTAGAAGAGTAGTATTTTGCTATTCTGTAGAATCATAGGGTTGGAAGGGACCTCAGGAGATCATCTAGTCCAACCCCCTGTTTAAAGCAGAACAAATTCGCAGTTGTTTTTTTTTTTAACCTCAGTTCCCTAAATGGCTCCCTTGAGGATAGGGCTCACAACCCTGGGTTTAGCAGGCCAATGCTCAAACCACTGAGCTATCCCTCCCCTATAGGACATATGTTACACACACCTATGCAGAGAACAGGTTCTTGTAGATATTCTATATTAGTCTGACTATTGAGACTAATTACAAATATAAAAAACCTATCTGCATGAAAACTTCATATTTTTGATATTTTTTATCAGTGTGACTCCATCAAGGGTAGGAAAGAATTTAAAATAGTTATTCTAAATATTACTTGCTGTAAATTAGTTTCTTGTCTAGCTTAACCTTCAGCCAGAGATCCAGACAATGGCCAGACATTGTGACAGCATAGAGACCAAGCTTGCAACCTCTTCTGAGACAGACAGATACAATCTGCAATGTTAGGATGCCACCTGTGCTATCTAATGTATAACTGGGCAGACTAATAATAACAGAAGTCATCTAGGGACAATGCAGAGAACATTTCCTTTGGATCTCAATGCCATTAAATTCCAATGAAAAGATCTGGCATAATGAGCACAACAGTGTTCCAGCATTTGCTACACAAAAAATCATTAGTGATGATGCTCAACCAAGTAGGGTCCATGCTGTGACCATACCCCAAGGTAAACAGAAATCTATTCCGTAAGCCTCTGTTGGCTGAGGTTTCTGGAGTGAGATAGCAAGCAAACAGCGTTTGAACTTCATTAGCTTTTTACAGGGTGTGAGCTGTAAAAAGCTAATGAAGTCAGCCAGTGGGAAAGATAATGTTTAAACATCAGTTTGATCTCTACCATGGCAATTTGGTCCCTGAGATCAAAGAAACAATTTGCAATGTAGGTTATTACGGGGCCTAACAAAGCAGCATGATTTTTGTTCAGTCATGAAAGCAATTTTGTAAAAGAAGCAGTCTGTCCTTCTCAATCTCAGGCTGTGTAATTGACTGTCATTTAGTAGGTCATGTATCCATTGACTTCTTTAACTAGCAGCGAATCATAGTATCCAGAATAGCAAACCTTAAGAAGGTCAAACTTTCCAGCAAAAAAGCTACAAACAAATGGAGCCCTTGATCCTAATGCAGGGAAGTATCCCTGTTCAGGAAGGATTTACACGTTATTTTAAGTGTATCTTCAAGTGCCATTTAAGTCAGATTCAGTTTTCAACAATGTTTTACTGAAAATCCAAAAAGTATTGGGCTTTGAGGGAGTTGGTTTTTTGTTTGGGGGCAGGGGGAACGGAACTCACAAAATTGTGAGAAATTAAAGACATTTCCTGCAAGAAACAGTTGGTATTTTCCAACCAGTTATAATTATTAAAAGTTATTACCCATATGTAAGTTCACTGTGGATGTAGATCCAAAATCTTCTTGGCGAAGAAGATACGGCTCTGGAACTCAATGTCGTGCAAGATCAAGATGAACTTGTCTTTCGTTTCTTGAGAATGCAATGCAAGACTCCTGTTTACACTGACCTTCCCACAGTAATGGGGAAGTCTGTCTCTCTCCCCTGCCACCCCCAGTCCTAACTAGGACCATGCTGATACATAAAAAACACATTGTATTTGGCAAACGTACCATGGTTATTGGCATTATAGAGACAGGAGGACATCCTGGTCTCCCTTAAGCAGGGCCAGTGCAACAACCATTTAGGTGACCTAGGCGGCCGCCAAGGGTGCTCGGATTTGGGGGGCGGCATTTTCTTTGGCAGCGACCACGGCGGCCGGATTTTCGGCCGCCCTGGTCGCTGCCAGCATTTAGGCAGAGGGAGCTGGGGCAGGGGAGCACAGGGAGGGCCGCCTGCAGCAAGTAAGGTGGGGGGCGGCACGCAGGGGAACTCCCTGCCCCAGCTCACCCCTGCCCTGCCTCCTCCCCGAGCACGCCATGGCTGCTTCACGTCTCCCAGGCTTGCGGCGCCTAAGCCAATTAGCGATGCAAGCCTGCGAGGTGGGAGAAGTGAAGCAGCGATGGCATGCTTGGGGAGGAGGCAGAGCAGGGGTGAGCTGTTTAACTTCTCCCGCCTCGGCGCCAATCAGCTTAGGTGCCGCAAGCCTGGGAGGCAGGAGAAGTGAAGCAGCGACGGCGTGCTCGGAGGCGGAGCAGGAGTGAGCTGGGCGAGGGGGCGCCTCAGGGCAGAGGGTGGGGAGCTGCTGCAGGGGGGACGCCTCAGAGCGGACGGGTGGAGCTGCCGTGGAGGGACGGAGGGCTTAGGGCAGGGGCTCAGAGACGGGGGAGAGTGCAAGGTGGAAGTTTCACCTAGGGCGTGAAACATCCTTGCACCGGCCCTGCCCTTAAGTCAATCAGAGTTTTGCTGTTGACTTCACTGGAGCCAGGATTTCACCCTCAGAATCTAAACAAGCCTTAATTCAGAGCTAGATTTGACAGGAAGTGTTGAATTGCTCTTAAGAGTGCAGTTAGCCAATAAGCCAAAAGGAGGAAAAGCCACTATGCTAGTAAGTGTTGTCTGTCTGGAACAGACAGATTTTTATTTCCACAGACAAAGTTAAACGCTCATTCCAAATGCCCCTTACAGCCTTCAGCCTTCTTCTTCATTGCTTGTGTGAAGTTCAAAGGCAAGGGGCCAGATTCTTAGCAGCTGTAAACAAGTGAGAGGTCCCTGTAGTCAGACTTGCATTCAGTCCATCAGGTCTGAGTTGGGCACCAAGCAGTTCAGAATCCAGTCAAATATGGTCTCCATCAAACTGACATGTATCTATAAATACTGAACTAGCTAATGAGCCACTAGCTTTGGAAACCTTTGAAGACAACAAATCTAGATGGCCCATCACCGAAGGTAATTTGAAGGCCGTGGAGAGGACCATCGGTACATCCAATGGCTGCATCATTTTCATTGCACTGAACGCTCCCCTGAAGATAGTACTTCCACATTTAAAATCACAGTTCCAGCCTAACTGCTTTTCCAGTGCTACTTCTGGAGGTAAATGCTTTCTGGATTGGCTGGACTTGGAGTGTTCAACATATGACAGTGCCTACTACTATTTTTAAAAGTGCTGCTGATAGTTTATTAATTATACGAGCCTTTGGACACTCCTTGATGTTCACATGTGCCTGAATTTTTGAGAAGTTTTTTGGTTGAGCTCTAAAACTCAGCGGAAGTGTAAGAAATTAAACAGTATTCTATAGCTGATAACCTCAGAACCACAGTGATTGCCCATGCTATGCATTTGGGTATTCATCTTGTACTTTAATGACTTCATTAAAATGGAAGTTTTTAGGCTGCTATAAAAGATAGGCAGATGGGCAGAATGAATGGCAAAAATATGACAGACCTCCTGACCATCTGTTTAGGACCGTTATAGAGACCTGATTTTAAAGTTACACACATCTATGAGGTCTCTAGCAGATTTTTTGGGTTGCAGAAGGCTGTGCATTAGGCTGTGCCGAGTGCCATCCATACTACTGTCACTACAAACTGGTATTCTTTACATACAGTTCTGAGCAGATGCCTTTCTCAACCTGCTCTTAAACAAAGGCAGAAGTGCAGTGTTGGAGCTCATCCATTTCTTGTTACAAAAATGCTCGATACCTGTGCGTATGTAAGAGAGGAGTTAATATATATAGTGCCAGTAGATTGTGCTCATGAATATGTAGCATAGTTTCTGGGTTTGGGACGATCAGTAAAACTTGTTGTGTACTGCAAATAGCTTCCTCTAGCCGTTTTTAATGCTTCCTAGGGTTTGGCTTTATTAACAAAGATATTAACAATCAGAGGCGGCTCCAGGCACCAGCACGCCAAGCGCATGCTTGGGGCCGCAAGTCACGAGGGGGCACTCTGCCAGTCGCCGTGAGGGCGGCTGGCAGGTTGCCTTTGGCGGCATGCCTGCGGAGGGTCCACTGGTCCCACGGCTTCGGCTGACCTCCCGCAAGCAAGCCACCGAAGGCAGCCTGCCTGCCGTGCTTGGGGCGGCAAAATGCCTAGAGCCGCCCCTATTAACAATAACATAGTACAAAGTTCAGACCCAAGCATTCTTCAGCTAGGGTTCCTACTTCAGATTTCTCAACTCACACTCTGGAGCCTCTTTCCTCCAGTGCACCACTGCCTCCTCCCTTGTAGTCTGTTACACCAATCAGATACATGCTTCAGTGAGCAGGCAGAACCCACTTAAACCTTTCCAAGTAGGAACCGCACCTGCAAGCAAGATGGGTTGTTCCATGGAAAACTAATAAGCAAGAGAGATTGTAGCAGGAACTTGAAAGACCCTGCGAAGTATTATTGTCAGTTGTGCTTTAAAGTGTTTGGAAGCCTTAAGAATACGTACCCGGTACTTGCTAATCGCATTATCTATTCTTCATGGTGAGTTACCTGAACAAGTTTTCTGTTTTGATTTTCTATTAGAAAGAATAGATTTGAATTGCTTACATGAAAATGGATAGCCTATGAAATCATTCAGTAGCTTCTGTTCAACGCATTCTCTGTTCAGATCAGATGATAGGCTATCTATAATTACAGCTAACAAAAGTCACTTTAATGATGTGCAGGAGTTGAGAGGAATAATAATAGACTGAAGGAAGTGTGCACACTGTCCGCACGTGAGCTGCTATATCACACTTGGTGCCTGTCTTTGCATAAATAATTCTGTTTCAGAGCTGCCTCTTATGATTAAAACTTAATATGACATGCACACACAAAATGTTGAGCCCTGCTATCCTAAATATCAGATTATATCTAATTTGCTCTGAAGACTCTGCATCAAAAATAGATCAAAATTCTGTTGAACATCTTCCACCACTTTTACTTGTATCACTATGTGACTGGAGATATTTACTGGATACAATAATGGGGAAAATAAGATCAAGGTTATGTTGGTGTGTGACCTGCAATAAAATTGCTGAGTAGATTAGGATCAATTTCTGGAGACTATTGTGTTTTCTATACTGGTAACACAAAGGGTTCAGCTATTTCTGTTTGTGATTATGGTTTACAGTGGCTTTTTAAGTACCTGTCTCTTTTATAAGCCTAGAATGTTTGTATTGTACTGTTAAAACATAAGGTCCTTGTTATGCTGAAGAGACTGGTCATGTGATCTCAATGTGTTGGGGAATTTAAGTACTGTGCATATCTGTGGTCAATTTTATACTACAATAGCTAGGAATAATTTACACACATAAATATAGCTTTCATCATTCAAGAACTGTAGAACTTGGCCATATATTAGTGGGCTTGTCTAACTAGTTAGTGCACAGCAAGCCAGGATGTAAATCTACAACACACTCTTGTGCCACACCCTAAGTGGCCATATTGATCATGCTACCATACACTAAAATGTCCATAGTGTACTTAGGATAGCTCAATGAGACCTTTGAACAGCAGTATGTGTACTCAAGCTGGGAGTCACACCACTGGCTCATAGTGTAGACATAGCGTTAGTATGCAGCAGGCTAGCAGGTTGCACATTCGTACCCTGGCTTGCTGCATACTACATCGCTCTGTGGACGGGCCAGAGATGTGCTGAGGAGATGGATTTTTGATGTAGTTAAAGTTTCAGACGGGATTTGGGATTCAGGTTTCAGGCTGAATTTAGTTTATATCTTCAGGTTAGATAAATTTGATACCTTCCCGAGATGCCTGCTTAGAAATAGTCTAATATAGAAGAGAGAGAAACTATTAAAGTTAAGATGACAAAATTCTGGTCTGATCATGCAGTTGTTCTAGATGCAGTAGTTTCACTGTGTAATAATTTAAGTATCAACTGCAAAAGGGTTAATAAATGGTACATTCTTTTTCTATAGTTTCTTCAGAGCTGAGAGTACAGAACTTCATCATAGCAACTAGTGCAGTGTATCTGCAATTGGAAGTCTCTTAAATATAGACTTCTGCCAAAGGTCATTTTTTAATATTTTACCTTTTGCTGATACAGTCAAATCAATGCACATTGTAGCTGGCAATGGTGCACTTTTTTAAATGGTTTGTTTGGGGGTTGTTGGAGAAATGCAGCATTAATTCTTAATTTGATACAAACTCAATTACCAAGTGTATGTGTCATTCTGATTGGACAGGTGGTGGCACAGAGCAATAATTGCTTCAGCTCCACCAATTGTACAATGCATAGACATGAAGTGTTTTGTTCTAATATTCTCCAGTATGACAAATGTTAAGCTGTGTGATAGATCCAGGCCAGTTGGATACAGCAGAATAGCAGAAGGCAGATATACTGGCTACTTGATTAACAATTTTCTGTTCCCTGACTGACCAGAGCAGAGGCTGCTCCAGGCTAATGAGAACACCTGACTCTAATTAACCTGCAAAGAGTCAGGTGAGGCCATTCAGGTAATGTGACCACCTGACTCTAATTAAGGCCCTGCTGATACTATAAAAAGGGCTCACCCCAGTCAGACAGAGAAGAGCTGGGGTGAGGAAGTGCAGCTGAAGGGCTGGTTACTGAAGACACCCTCAGACCATCGTTAAAGGAACCCTAAGGTAAAGGTGAAGAAGGGAGAAGCAGGAGAGCTGTGAGGAAGTGGCCCAGGGAAATGTAGCAACTCTGGCAGTGAAAGGTTGGCTGCCAACAGCTGCTACCATTAGGGTCCCTGGGCCAGAACCTGGAGTAGAGGGCGGTCCCAGGTTCCCCACAGCCCACCACTACAGGAACATCTCCTGGGAAGGGAAGTCAGGCCCCTGTCAGGACAGGAAGCTGAACAGAGACTGTGGGAGTTCTCTCACCAACCTCCTTGCAGGTCTATGATGAAAAGGGCTCAGTAGACTGTAACCCTGGCCCTAGAGAGAGAAGGGCTATGTGGAGAGTCACAGTGAGCCACTGAGGCTGGCATAAACCGCCTAGAAGTGCAGGACCCACGGGAGCAAGGTCAGAGCTCTGCCACAGCTGATTATATTCCTTTCACAGTTACAGGGATAAAATACGCTGGACTTTGTATAGTGAGTTGCTGGTCCCAATCCAGTTCCTTCTGGACAGGTGGTTACATCAAATGGCCACCACAGATGGCTTTAATTTGGTAGTCTCGTCAGTAAGGCCAGGAGTTATATGGGCATTACTGTTGTTTACATGGCACCAGAAGAGATGCATAATATAAAATTCTCCAGCCCATAGATCATGCAGCTTAAGGTGGGGGGATAGAAGCAGGAAAGCATCACAAGAATGTATTATGTTGAGTATATTTAATATATTTTTCCTTTTCCCCCCTGCCAGCTCTATAAATGGCCCCTTCAAGTGAGGATTTGAGGCATACTGGTTTGGCATGAGTTGGCTGAATCCGATACTACAGTTGCCTATCCTGTACTTTTTTATAGATAAACAAAAGCCCTTTGTCATCCAGGTTTTCAATCTAGCATCTTTCAGGACCATTAAATAAAAATTAATAATCCCTGTCACATAACTCATGTCTCTGTTTTGGGCCTTACACTTCACCCAGAGCATGTGCCTGGCATAGCCTTTGCAACAAATCTCACTTGGCGAGGGACACGTCTGACTAAGAATAGGCATAGAGGCTCAGGCCTTAGACCCCACCTTTTGCCTTCTCTACTTTTCCTTGGAGGTTGAAGGGCTTTGCATCTTTCAGGGAGATCAGTGTGCGATACCAACCCGCTAGCACCCTTCTTAAAAAACAAGATTTGTTTTAAAAACAGAGAAAATCTGATTAAAAGAAGTGGTTTACATATCTGTATATTTGACTAAAGCCCAGGGAGGCAGGCTTTCCTTAGCTTAATTATAGCCAAGAGAAGAAAATCTCCATCTCTAGAAAGGGACATCTTCTGACCCTGCCACTGTTAAATCTAGAGAGCATTTCTCTCCCCCATCCACCCCACTTCCCCTCTGCTTAACAACCAGAATTGAGTACGTAATGGATTTTTATTTTTACTTTTTTTTGTTTCAGGAGCCAAACCAAAAGGTTGGTTTTTTGTTTTGTCTTTTGTTTTTTAAAATAAAGTTTAGTTCAAATCAGAACCAATGTTTCAAAAAATTTTTATTGAATTGAAAAACTCTAAAGTTCATTTAGAATCAAACAAAACATTTCAGTTGACTTGAAAAGAAGAAACTTTCTTCAATTTTTTTTTTCATTTTGATTCAAGAGATTATTTTAAATATTGGCCAAATTAAAAAATGAAATGCCATTTCTAAGTGCAGTCAAAATAAAATGTTTTGTCATTAAAAAAAATCATTTGAAGCTATTTGTGAAATTGAGCCTGAATTTGCAAATAATTTCAGAGACCCCCAAAATACTTTTTTTTGGGAAAATATCTACACTGCTACTCCGATATAACGTGTCCTGATATAACATGAATTCAGATATAATGCGGTAAAGCAGCGCTCGGGGGGTGGGGATTGCACACTCCGACAGATCAAAGCAAGGCCGATATAACGCGGTTTCACCTATAACGCAATAAAATTTTTTGGCTCTCAAGGACAGCGTGTTATCAGGGTAGAGGTGTATTTGCCAAAAAAGATTTCACTCAGCTCATTATCAAATTCAGGTGTTAGAGTTCATTAGCTGATCAAGGTTATGTCCCCCAGTTTCTTGTTTCCAAATCCAGCATTCCAAAAGTTACGTTGACTTCCACTTCCATAGACAATTCCTTGGCTAGTTAGAAGTGACTTTTGATTTATCTGCCTGGTGTTGAAACCAGGCTCCCTCTTGACCTGCTGTGGGTATTATGCTAGTTGCCATTTTCCTTGGGGAAGTTGGGAACGACTTTTCACCATATTGGCAGGGATGGGGTGGTTTTTGTCTCCCAGCAGCAGGTCTGGCTCTCAGTGGGGTGGAGTAGGATGTCACAACTTAGTATGTTAAATGTGTGGTGGATGTCTAGTGCAGGTACTCGGCATGGAAGGGATGTGGTCATCTGATGAAATAGATTGGAAAAAGGCTGTGAAGGAAGGCATCCCTTTGGGGAACTGAATAAGCAGGTTTTAGGGCTCCGACACCTTGTACAGTGGGGAGCTCATTCCCCCCCCACCCCCCGCCTTTTCCTGAGTCCCCTTCAAGGGAGCGGAGAAGAAGGGCTTGGGGATGCTATGTCTGGAACAGTGGGAAGTCTATTCTCCTCCTTCTATAGACCCCTTCACCTTCTGCAGTGAGCGGAATAGCTGGGACATGGTTGTGGATGACTAGTAAATGATTAAGGAAAGGATGATGACTTGCACTGTACAACTTGTCAGGTACCCCAGATAGTTTAAGTGAATCAAGTCGTGGCCCATTGCCTCCTGTCAGTCTTTCAGTGTGGTGAGCTGAAAAAGGCTACAGGCTGCTGGTTAAAAGTTAGGAGGGTCCCACCCCACTTTCCCTTTTTTTGTCAATTTTTTTTAAAGAAGAGTGATTAGATGTTGCATATAACATCTGTTTATGTGAACTGTAGGGGGGTTGAGTTACTCTAGTATATATTTCAGCCTGAATGTTATGGTTTGGCAAAGTAATAAGCAACTGAAAACAGGGTCTTATACTGGAAAGTGTCAGGCAACTTTAATTAAATGTGTTATTACCATTAATTCTGTATTCCCTATATAGTATTGCATTTATCCCCTTTTTATTGTTATAATATTGCTAAATCAAAAGGAACTGCACCATTATATAAGGGTGACAGTGAAGCGTGCTCCAACAGTGGTTTGGCAGTAAAGATAACTATGCAAATGTCTTCTCTGTTGGAAAATGGCTAGTATTTTATGAATTATAATCTATCTGGAGCTGTCGTTGGCACATATCTGATTTTTTTTAATTAGAATTTTATCCTTTTCTTTAAATTATTAACTGTACAAATCACCCATGTTTCCCTTTCAGTGAATATCATGATAGAACTAGTATTGTTTCCTTGTGAATTGCTTGGGAGATTACTTTCTATAAGCTAGACTCTCTCTTTTAATTAGTTCACTTCCTAACTTTTTTGATAAGGCTGTGGAAATATCCCTTCCCTCTGCTATAAAATCATTGTTTGAGAGAATCAAAACCACTTGCCTTTTCATCTTGCCTGTGATGGAGTGGATTCGGTTTGGAGGCCGCCTGCTGGAGGCCTCATGGCCCTGCATCACTCCACCCCAGAACAGAGCAGAGGAGAAGTCCTCCAGACAGCCTAGAGTGACTTCAGAGAAGCAACCAATTGGAGGGGCAGCTGAAGTGACCAATCAGGGGTCAGAAGGGACATATAAAAGGCAAGCAGCAGAGGAGAGAGTTCAGTTTCTGCCTGGAGCTCCAAGAAAATCAGGTGCCTGGTTGGCTGAGCAGCAGGATTGTGGACAGGTCATTGTGGGCAGGCTGAGCCCACAATCTGGCCTGCCCAGGCAGGGGCACTAAGATGGGACCCAGCTGGTTTGGTTGCAGATTGAGCCCAGGTAGGACTGCTGAAAGGTCACCAGAGATGAGCCTGAGTTGGGTTGTTGAAGGCAGGGTGTCGGGGAAGAATCCTTAGAGCTATGGCCCCATACCAAGGTTGGGTGGAAAACCCTGAGACTGTATACCCTGGAAGGGGGGACAGTGAATGCAGCTCAGCCCTGCTTCATAGACCACATTTGTAACAGTGAGAATCTTTTGCACTTACAGTGCACCTTCCTTCTTGGATGTGAAAGGATTAGTTTAGCTAGTAAATAAAACACGTATTATTGGCCCCATTTTACAGATGAGGAAATTAATGTATAAAGAAGCATAGATTCAGCCAGGGATTAGAGTCCAAGTCCTTGCATCTGAAGAAGTGGGTATTCACCCACGAAAGCTCATGCTCCAAAACGTCTGTTAGTCTATAAAGTGCCACAGGATTCTTTGCTGCCAGTCCCAGTCCAGGGAGTTCTCACAAGAGGTAGCACAGAGTACTGAAAAGGTGTACAGACCCCATGCTCCAATGTTTATGCAGGGGGATGCTCCCACTGAACTTGGAGTTTTACCTTCTTCATGAGGGCAGCATCAACCCTGATCACTAGACCTGGATTATGCTTTTTGGCTTGAGAAGTTACTTTGGCGTTAGACTGATTGTGAAGGGTCATTTTGTTTAAAGAACATTCCTTTTAGGGCGATTGCTGCTGCTGCTGTCTGACAATAGTAAAGCAAATTGATGGTTATGGCACTTCTTTGAGGGCAAAGGGAACAGGAAAGGTAATTGTTCTTAACTACTTAACATTGTGAACAATATTTCTGTGGCTGTAGAGATGAGCTGATCTAGTTAACCTGGCATCTCCTGGGTCTCTCTTGCTCACACACCATTTGTATACTACATTTCCTAAAGCAATCAGCCATTCTCTTCCTATTAAAGTGTGTGCAGTAATCTTAGCAGGTGGCAACCATAGAGCACATAGCTTTTTTCTCTAGCAGGCTACAGAGTGCTTCATCTCCTGATCCCATCTCAGCCCTGAGGGCATATACCTTCCACTCATGTCAGTATCTTTATTTTTCAGTATATTCACAAGCACAGTGAATGATTGATTCCTAGCTGTCATTTGAGAGGAATAAATGCAAATTGCTCTTGCTGGAGAGGGAAGCCATGTAAAAATGCCTCTCCTATTCTGCAAATGCAAACTGGAATGATTGCATGGAGTCTTCCCAGCTGCACACTACCTGCTTTTCAGGATGAATTCCATTGAAAAACTCTGAAGTCTGGCATAGCACAAAAATAAAAATCACAACCAATTGTGCAAGCATACCTACATTGCATGTATTTAACTGTGGAAAGGACCTGCCCGACATTTCCCATCGAGTAATTCTTTCATGCCTGTAGGCTTCTTCTCCCAAACTTTTTTCTCTGCTGGTGCCTCCCTGCTCATGCTGCTGGCAATGTGTTTTTTCTTTCTTTCTTTTTTTTCCCTGCAGCTTGTGTGCTCAGGATAACACATACTTTTTTCCTGGGGCTTGATCCAACACCTTTTAAAACCAGTGGGAGCTGAAGCAAGCCCCTTATTTCTGGCACCACAGGCCTGCAGAGTAAGATGGGGGTTACTTGATGAAAAGGTGGTATCCATGCATCTGGAGACCCTGACTCCATATTGCAGTGTCCAGAATCTGTTCTTCCTACTTTAGCTCCCCACAATGGCCTCCCTGTATCCTCAAGGAAACTGAGATGCCAAAAAGCTCATGAATTTATTACTACACCAGTGAAGTTTCCCTGCTTGAAAAGGACGATTGGAAGGGAAAGTTAAATGGCCCCCCGTAGTGTAGTGAAATTATGTCAAACTTGGTTCATTGTGTATTTACCATTTTTTTCCTTCCTGTATATGCCAAAAATGTCTAGAAAAGAGATAACTGATCTCATTTCAACATCACTAGTAAATTTCACTACACAAGACAAATCATTATATATTCTTTTCTCATTAATTCCTTAGGCAATAAATTTGTTTGGGAGATAATTGGAAACGCATCACCCGCCGCTCTTTTGTTGTGTATTTCAAAGGTCTGTGGGTGAAAGATTTATTTTTTTATTTGTTTCTCTGAAATTCACTCCATAGAGCATAGTTCAAAAAAAAATTATGTATTCTAGTATCTCCATGACCTGTATTTCTATGCTGGATAGAGAAGAGGTTACATAGTCACCATTATCAATTACTGGAGGAAGCTTACGTCTTTCTGGATGGATGAATGGCTGGCTAATAGCTGTTACATATTTGTCTTATGCTGAAAAATAATGAAGACTTTCATGATTCTTTTCCCCACCAGGAAATATACCATAGTAAACTTTTGAAACATACATTCTATCCTAAGCATGCATATTTTTAAAAAATAATTTGCTCCTTTTGTAACTATTTTTATAAAGGACAGTGCCAAGTTAAATAGGCCAAACATAACTTAATTTAAAAGTGGATTTGTTTTCCTCAGTGATCTAAGTGTTGCAATTTATTTTATGTTCTTTCTTTTACAGCTAATGTTTCATCCACTGAGTAATGGAAAAATCCTGCATACAGTCAGTTAATTGTGTGGGACATATTAACTAGTTAATATGAGCTATTGTAGCAAACAGTGCCTCATGGTGGCAAAGGCGTTTTGCTATCATCTAGATTTCTATACACTTAATTGGGAAAGCCACTTAATGGGGATGGTCCCCAGGGAACCAGTTTTTTTGAAAGCTTAATTGAGACCCGCTCAACAGGGATATGAGTGGCGAGTAAATGAAACACAGCCCTTCCTAATGAACTTCTCAATTACATATGCAAAGCTGTCTAAGGATTTAAGGCAGATTAAGACACCGCAGCGTACAGGTAGCTTTAAGTACTAATGCCTTTTAAAGGCTTATGGCATTTCAAGCACTTGTCACTTTAAGACCCACATTAAGTCACTTTAAGTGGCTCTTTGGATCACTGGGAAGATAGCTTAATTGGAAGGTTAGTCTTGTACTTCTTTTCTTATTGGAGCAAAGAGAACAATATCTGGACAACTTCCTTATAACATCTATATGGAAACTTGGCTCTCAAAGTAAGTTACTGTTAGTCCTATTTAAACAGGGTATAGATATGCGTATAATCGATCAGTGTGAACTTATTGAAAGAAGTATATCTAATGCTCAGTGTACTAGAAGGGAAGCCAAGACTCTTGGATTCTATTCTCTGCCTAGTCCCTCTGGGCCACTTGAGTGCAGCCACTTCACTGCCCACCAGCGTCAGTAAGGGAAACCCAATCTGGCTTTGTGTGAGCAAGTACAAGTGACAGCCGCTCTGTGCCTTGTCCTCATTGTACAGATGGGAAGATGAATAATATTTGCCTACTTCACAGGAGTTTAAGACTTAATTGCTATGAGTGTTCCTAGGATGAAAAGTTCTGTGAAAATCCTAGTTAAACAAATTTTGGTTTTAAATCACATTGGAATTATTTCTCTCTGCTACGGTTCTCACCAGGTAGGAAATATCTGGTAGAGATGTGTCCATTTTTATTTATTTTATTATGACAGTTTGATCTATTTGGGGGTAGGGCATTGTCATTGCTATCATAATTGCATTTTAAAATTAAACCCTTCTTGATCTTACCGCAACAGACTTGGGTATGTATACACATATCAGTGCCCTTCAAATGATACCCAAGACTTTATCCCTTAGTTTATTACCATATATGTTTGTCCAGAGATTCTTTGTACATTTATTCCTGAAACAAACTTTTTGTCCCATATGAAAAGATTGTGATTGTGAGTAAAACACAAGACCATAATAGTCACATCTCAAGCCTACTAACTAGTAGTGTTGGGGGGAAAGAACTTTAGTTCTGTGAAAATAATTCTGACAACATGAAAATTCTGTCCTCAATCAGGATGAAAAGCCAAAATCTGAAAAATTTGTCTTGGAACTGAAATCTCATAATATTTCATTTTGGAAACACTGGTTCTAAAATAAAATATGCTGTCAAGGATGCTCAGATACATGAAAAGTGACACAGTTCTGAATTCTATCTTTGTTTTGGTGGTGTTAGACGTCAAGGGCAAACCTCAGGATCAGGGTAGGTTTACTGTGTTGTTTTGTGCAGCACCTAGCACAGTGGGACTCTGATACATGATTTGGGCTCCTAGGAACTACTGGGATACAGATAATATGCAGGGTGTATGTGCTGTTGAGAGCAAGGAAGGTACAGCATTAGCTCCAGTGTGTTCCTGGAATATGCACTCTCGCATGAAAACAGGCATTTGAACCTATCCATTTGAATGAACAGTGGAGGTTCTTAAAAACTGGCTAATTGCCTTGGATAACTAAATATTTTCAGTTTTGACATTATTAACATAGGGAAATGCAAGGGATTAACTCCTAGAGAAGCTTACCTTAGTATCTCTTAAGTACAAGTGGTGAGCTCTTAAAGGTCACCTCTGTAGGCATAGAGTTCTGAGTGGGTATATATGGATGCTCTTTTTCTGTGTCTTCTAGAATTGTGCGCCTGTTGGGCCAATGCAATTAATCTCAATTTACTTCAGGGTAACGGAGATCAGAATCTGATCCAGCAGGACTGGCATGGCAAATCTGGCTCTAGAGAGTGCTGGGATACCATACGAAAAGAGGCCAATGTAAATTGGAGAACACTGATGGAATAAAAAGTGGTGGGCCTGGAAATAATCTCAGACACTGAGTGCTATAATAATTATGCAAAACATTAATGAATAACACCACAAAATAGGCTCAACCATGCTCGTTAGGCATACCTGGCATACATTTGTCATACCTGTCCAGTGCCTAGAGCCCTGGATATGATCCTTAATCAGTTTAAGATGGATAAAAACCAGGGATTGTAGATGAAGTGGGTATTCACCCTCGAAAGCTCATGCTCCAAAATGTCTGTTAGTCTATAAGGTGCCGCAGTCTTTGCTGCTTTTACAGGGATTGTAGAGTACAGATATGCTAAGACTTCATAAAGGTTTCTGGAAAGAATATATTGTTGGTTGTATGCCTCAGTCCATTTCTGTATGAGAGATACAATAATTTCAAGTCTTCTAATAAAATGTAAACTATGATTTAAAGACATGTAAATCATCGGGGGGGGGGCGGGGGGACTGGCGGGGAAGCATGAGCAAATGTTTCCTAGAGAAATCTGTCCCTACAATCTATTTCACTGCGTTACCTTTCTTGTAGATTCAAACATTGCCAATATTCCATTGTCACCCAGAATGCCCTAGGCACTTACAGCTGTGGAAAAGGCTTAGAGCTTTGCTTCCTTCCCAACAGATTCCCAGGATTGGATTTGGCCAAGAATTGAATTCAAGGCCTGATCCAGACCAATGGAAAGTCTCCTGTTGGAGTCAGTGAGCTTGGATTGGGCCCTTTCCAGACCTCTGGTGCCATTGTCGGCATCAATAATGCTGATACATCACAGACACCACTATGACTTGAATAAAGGAAGTAGCGTGTGCACTCTATTAGTCAAGAGTAACAGCCATGTAAACTAAGGGTCCAATCCTGCAGACACTTACCAAACGTAGGGCGAAATCTTTGCCCCATTGAAATCCAGTGGAAGTAGGGTGATCAGATGTCCCGATTTTAGGGGCTTTTTCTTATATAGGCACCTATTACCCCCACCCCCGTCCTGATTTTTTACACTTGCTGTCTGGTCACCCGAAGTGGAAGTTTGGCCATTGATTTAAATAGGGCCCCGATTTCTCCCTACAGAGTGCTTGCTACGATGAGTAGTCTAATTGGGATTTACAGTAGTGAGCACTATACTGACAGTATTTGCAGGATTGGGCTCTAAGGTATTACAGAGCCTTTTCAGTTTATCAGTCTACGTTGTCATCCACATGGTGGTCAACAGACTGTGGTAATTCATTGGGGGTGGGGAGAACAGCCCTCCTTTCTCCTTCTCCTCCATTTTTGGATACTTGTACCTTGAGAGCAGCAGAGATTTATGTGCTGGATTCTGATTGGAAAACTCAGTCCTTCTTCAGCTGACCTGTTGCACGTCTCATTCTGGTCTGTTTCAGGTGTGGCTGTGTGGTGGCAGTATGGAAGTGCTGCCGTGCTCCAGAGTCGCTCACATTGAACGCAAGAAGAAGCCCTACAACAATAACATTGGTTTCTACACCAAGCGGAATGCTCTGCGAGTGGCCGAAGTGTGGATGGACGATTACAAGTCTCATGTTTACATTGCATGGAACTTGCCACTGGAGGTACAGCTTTTCCTCAATTAATGTAGTCCTACGTCTTATTTTTTTTTAACATCTTAAATAAACAGTACATAGCTGTCTTTTTTGCATCATGATACTGATGGTGCAAATAAGCATAGCTCTATTGACTTTGATGGAGGATATTAGTGGAGGACATAGAAGTCTGTGGAGCTATGCCGATTAACACCAGCAGAGAGTTTGGCTTGTTTCTGAAGATTAAACACACAGTGTATTTGCCTCATGCTTCAATTCATATTTACTGTGTATTTATATCACTGACATTACCCAGCAAATTTAGTCTTTCTGTGGGATTAAAGACAGAAAACAATCAAATCTTTCTGCACAGGCAGTAAATGTCTTTTTAACACATTGTCTCATCTGGTGAATGTACATTGCATGCCTTGCTACACAGACCCACAGAAACAGGAACCATCGCTTCCATAGTAGCAACATCATTGTAAATTGTCCAACTTCTAGCCCAAGCTCATTCTGTTGAGAATGTATTCTACAAAAATTGTTGGAAAAACAATTTCTATTCCAAAGAATAGACTATTCTAGTCCAAGCCTTGAACACAGTGCTTTACAAACATAGGCTAAGCAGGGACTCTGCCCTGAAGACCTTAGTTTAGAGACAAATAGCATTTAGAAACCATGTTTACAGATGCCTTAGATACACAAACATCCAAGACAATGGAACAGCTATTCATGAAATGGGCTCCAGTTCCAACAGATATGTGTTTGTGTAGCTGCTCTAAATAGTACAATACATTGTGATAGCCTTGGTGGCTATGTTTACTTCACATAAATGCTTGAACATATGTGTCTGCCTATGTGGGCCAGTTTACAGGATTGGGGTCTCAGCTTGTAGTACTTCATGCCTCCAATAGCAGTTGTGTGTGAACATTAGCTAGGGCCTGATCCAACTCCCCACCGAAGTACAAAGGAAGACTATTGACTTGAGTGGCCGTGTCACTGGTGAACAGAGTTGTTTACCTATGCCCCTATTCAATTTTAGTTTCAAGGAGCCGCTCTGGATGTCCATATCCAGGCAAAACTCCTTTTGACTTCAACAGGAGCTTCTGCCTGCAGAGGGATTGCCAAATATATGTTTAGGCTTTATAGAGCACCTCCAAACTAAGATGAATTCCATTTAGTACAGCAGCCTGTGGTCCTGTTACAGTACAGTCTGCTTGTAAGAAAACACCATCCTTGAGGGATGAGCGTTTTGAGCGTGCTGCCATTGTAGTCTGAAGACAGATTATGTCTGTGGAGATTTACTGGCATTTGGACACGCAGTAACGTAGCCTTCGTTCTTTGTCAGAGAACAAAGGGTACCTCGGTGCGGTTGATTAGGTACTAATCTTCTGCAGGGGCTTCCTGATTTGACATGCTGGGGACTGCAGATGGTCCCTAATTAATATGCAGTTGTGAAACACATGAGCTGGGGCTAAAAGATCTGAGTGTTGTGGGTACTCCAAGTGCATGTTATGAAGAAGGAGAGTTGGCAGGAGTCTGACTTCTTACTGCTTTCTGGCTATTCTCAGACTGTATCTGCAATCATTCCTGTCTAACTTGGGATAGGGTTGTAAGCAAGTTGAGTGGGCTCAGACCCAAGCCATAGACCTTTCTGTGTAAGAGGCAAATGAATAAAAGTTTCTTTGGGGGGCCTGCTCTTGGGATGAGATGGTGGTTTTGTTTTTTTTTCTTTTTCTTTTGGAGTTTACCAGGGAGAGTAGAAAATTAGATCCCAAGCTTTGAGGGCAGTAGAGTTCTATGCGTAAAGAGCAGCTGGAATCTCCCTAGAAATGGTCTTTAAAGAGCAGCTGAGTCTTTTTCAAATGGTTCAGGAATTTTCTATGGGCATTATTAGTCACCTGTGAGGGTTTAATTTTAAAGTACACTTGTTCATATCCATTACAAAACCTCCTCAGTACAAACATGTATTGACTCCTTTTTGTTTTTATATAATATATGAAACATGTTTGCTTAGTGTAAAACACCATGCACTGAATATTTCAGTCTGACTGGTTTGTGGGCCTGGTTAGCACATCATCCCAGCTCACTTAATCCAGATTTTATATCTGGTCTTACCTGTCAAAGTTGAATCAAATTTATTTAAAATGCTCTTTTCTGAAAAGCAGAGTGAACAATTCATTAGAAGATCATTATAAATGTTGTCATGGAAAATTGCTTTCCTGACTGTATCTAATGAACTTTGAAAATACAAAAGTATAAAAGACACTTGTTTAAAGGAATAAGGATGGTTGTATCATGCTTCTAATTTCCCAGACCAAACTATTACTGAAGTTCTTGAAATAACTTAAGAAGTTAAAGATGGGAATAATCCGAGTAATTTTTCCTGGCCATTGTAGGATTGTTCACATTGGGATATATACAATAGCTTTGCTCTTTTTCAAATCCCCACAAGCAATGGGGCGTCCACTGTTTCTCATGGGAGACTATTACAAGTATAATACTTGAAATTGAATGGAGGTTTTCCTGAGGTTCAGCCTAAACTTGATTGTCTCCATAATTTTATTCTATTACTCTTGGTCATATTCTCCCATGATGCCCTGAGTTTTTTTTTTCTTTGTTTTACACCTTCCTAAACATCCTCACTCCTCAGCCATCTCTTAGTGAAGTTTAACAAATTTCATTCTTTTAGGAGGGACAGATTTTTAAATGTACAGTACCCACAACTTGGGCCAGATTTTCACAAGAGCTCAGCACTCAGTCCTTCCCACTTTAATAACCTATGGCCAGATTATCAGCACGTTGGTCACTGAGCTCTTTTGGAAAGATGGACTCTTACTTTGGTGCCTAAATAGGAACTGAGCTCTTCTGAACATTTTGGGCACTGATCCCTTCAGGAAATCCTCTGGCTTTAGGGACTGACCCAAAGCCCACTGACTAATCGTCTCTTAATCTTTCCTCAAAAGTCAGTTCTTCCGGCTTCCTAAATCTTACTTGTCGTCTCTGAATTCCTGCCCACTTCACATCAAGCTGAGTACTATTTCTTCCTGTTTGTTGTGGCTAGGAGATACTTGCCTTTCTGTTGACCTTCTTGGACAAAGTGTGTTTTGTGGGGTGTTTTTTTTTGTTTTTTTAAGAAATGGGGGGGGGTGTGGGTTTTGAAAATAGCATAGTCCACCTGTATGTAGAGCAGCTTCTGGAAATCTTCAAGCTGTTCGGCAACCCTATCAAAATGCAAGGAAATCCAATTCCTTTGTTAAATAACATGGCAAGAGTAAACTCTTACCTAAGCTGCCGAGTGTGTCCCTCTTTCTTTTTCAGAATCCAGGCATTGACATTGGGGACGTCTCGGAGAGAAAAGCATTAAGGAAAAGCTTAAAGTGTAAAAATTTCCAGTGGTACCTGGACCATGTTTACCCAGAAATGAGGAGATACAATAATACTATTGCCTATGGGGAGGTAATTAAGACAAAGCATGCTCTTAACACAGATTGATAAGTATTGTACTGTATAAAGGAATGACACATGAGCGTGCTAATGTGTACATAATCAGAAACACCTCTCAAGATGATCCTGAATAGCTGCATTTTAGAATCTGTTCACCATTCCCTGTAATGTTTTGAGCTTTTGGTTCATTCCCAGTTTTGGGGTCCTATACATACTCAAAAATTCAAATAGTTACCACAATATTGTGTATGGTGCCTGCTAACTCCATTGGAAAAGCCTGTGTGTGCCACTTGACCTAACTTTTGCTAGTTTGCAGGGGCCTGGACATATGTATTCTATAGGGTGTAATCCTTTGCCCCAAAGCCATACCATTGTGCCATGTGAAGAGACTGAATTCAATATTGACTGGCATTGGGACCACAGGAGAACTAGAAAAACAGCTATTCACAGTAATTAAGTAGTAATGATCCATTGCAATACATTTCCCATGGAATAGTGACTGCCTGGGCGGAGTTGCTGAAACAGCCCATGGATCCCAGCTGGTCATGGATCCCAGAACATGCCCCACACCAAGGTTATTGATGTCTTTTAAGCTGAAAATAGAGACAGGAATTTTTAATGTGTGATATAACTACAATTGGTGTCTATGGGGAGGTTCTGGAGAACAAATGACTGTACATATTAGCAAATCTCATTGCTTGATTTATCTCTCAACATTTCATTCACTTTATAGTATAAATGTTACACAATGTCTGTATTAGGCTCACTCTCCTTGAGCCTAAAAGATCTCTTTTCGGTTTCCTCAATTTTGTCCAGCCCAGTAGTATGTGTGTACATTTCCCATCTCTCAGTTACCCTCCTTCTCCTAAGTTCCTTAAAAAATGCCTGACTAATGGCAACACTGCACCAGTTTCACTCACAGCCACAGCTTGGATCAGCATTATGATTTAAAAGCCATACATACTCTGCAGTCTTGCCCACAAGAAGCACTGCATTGATCCCTATGCCCTCTTAGTCTTCCAAAAAGGGGTGTTGCCAGTGCTTGCTGCCAACTGCAACATGGGCACAAGAGCTGAGAGCTCTGACCATGTCTCCAAGATAGCTGACGGCGTCCTCTGGGCCCCTGAGCAAATGGGTTGGGACTTTTGCCTAGTCACTAGGCCTGTGTCCCATCCTGCTCTCTCATGGTAGCATGGAAAGGGTTTCTGATGCCCCCTTTCCCACATACTCCATCATTGCACCACATAAGACACTCTGAATTTTATTTCAGGGCTTCTAGAGAACTTCAGGATAAGGAATAAGGAGTGCTGCATTGACCCCCAAATCATACAGTGGAAGACTTGAAAACAACATCACCACCAGACATGCCTAATATCCTAAATACAGGGGCAACTGAAATCATTGCAATTGTCAGTAAACAATAGGTTTTTAATGGTGGCTATTGTATAAATACAAGTCATTATTAAAACTATCGTGTATGCAGCAGAAAAACCTGTTGCATATGATGTGGTAAAGCATCTTCTCTTTTCCATAACACTAAAGGCCAGGGACTTCACTGCAATCGTGCGTTACATTCTTCCCTCCAATAAGGGACAGACATGTAAATATGCAATGTTTGTTTCTATAGCTTCGTAACAACAAAGCGAAGGATGTATGCCTTGACCAGGGTCCGCAGGAGAACCACACAGCAATACTGTATCCATGCCACGGCTGGGGACCTCAGGTTAGGATTTATTTTCTGTTATACAGTGTGCACAAATAACAGAGAATCGGCCGAGATTGCTGCAAAGCATAATAAAGACATGCATTGGGGTCCGTTCATTTAGACTTTCAAATGACAAGACTGGTCGTCGTCTGAAAAATGAAGAGGGTGGGGGGGTATATTTTTTCCATTCTCTCAGAGCAGTTTTCCAAATTAAATTACCATAATCTTGAGAGAGCTGTGCATAAAATCTTAATTTAAAAATGACATGGATAAATAATGCTGAAAGCAAATAGCCAATCAGCAAAATAGAGCATGCACATGTAACACATTAAGACATTTTATTTTTCTGTTCATATGCCAGCAGGATAAAGAGACACATGGGAAAACAAAGCAAATGGTGGAGTGTGTGTGTGTGTGTGTGTGTGTTGTTTTTTTTCCCCCCGATGGCATAACTAGAACGTTCTTTCAACTAGGTGAGGACTTAAATGGAGCCTTACTAGATCGTAGCCTCTTACTTGTCCAAGAAAATATGGGCCAACCAAAAGGCTCTTTGAACCATTGTCTTAATTCAAATCACATTCTGGGCTAAAGATCATGGTGTGTTTTTGTGGTATTATGGCTCACCTTAGCCCGTGATATAATTTTATCTTTCAATACTTTAAGAAGAAATTCACTACACTTGAATGGTGCTGGCTGGACAGCCCTGGGAGTTGGAAATCCTATGTGTAGCCATAGAATAAGTACTGCATAAACAGTGCCAATGCATCCATCCAGGGGGGATGGATCCTGTGCTGTACTTCCAAGACCTACAAGCCTCCAAGGATAACTTGCCAAGGCTCCTTTGTCACTTTGCATCTTTCTCTTATTCTGGCCTGGGAGCCCAGTACTGTTCATATCTGCCAGGTAGTCATCACCTTTTCATTGATATCCCTCCTCAAAATGCCCTTCTTCCATGGAGATGAAGAGGGTCCAAAGCAAGTTCATGATACTTCTGGAAGTAGAAAAGCCATAATACAATAGGCCACTTGTTGTTGTTTTGTTTTTTTTCCTACCTGACCAAAAGCAGGAGACACCAGAAATCATGAAATTCCAGCCCAACCAAACCCAGGAAATATTGGAGCTGGTGCTCATGGGATCTGCAGCCCAATCTATATATGCACACCCAAGAGGTTTTTCAGATAATTTAGCTAAAGATCCAAGTTTTTGGGTGTGTATTCAACTTCAACCTCTGAAATGCTTGAGATTTACCCATCGTTGTAGGAGCATAATCAAGTGATAAGTGAGGTGGAAAGGATACAGATGGAGTGTTCCACAGTCAGTGGACTCAGAGAATGAATGCAACAGTAGATACAGGCTTCATCTGGAATTGGGAAGGCAACTCATCTTTCGTAGTTCTCTTTTCTTCTGTTGCTCCCGTTTTTACCTTACTATAAAATTTGTGCACAGCACTGAACAATCAGGTCAAACATTACTCACCCTTCCTCCTCTGGCTCAACATCTGAACTGAAGGGATTTCATCATTTGCCTTTTGGTAGAAAAACTTTTCCTGGATCATAAATATGCCAAGATCCACTCTAGGCATATTTAACATCCAGGTAGAGTTTTATTTATTAGAAGACAAGTCATCTGCCTTTGATTGGGGTTTTTTGGAGGGGAAGGACTGACTGTCATTCCAGAGGCTCTGCAAACTTTATTGCCTGGTCTACTATGTTGGTTTTGGATTTCCCTTGGTCTACTATGTTGGTTTTGGTTTTGGATTCCCTCTGTATTCCAGATGGACAGAATCATGTATATCGCCCTATACATGACAATGTCTTCTAATGGTAGATTTAAAAACAACAATCTAAAACCAGCTCTGCCCAAGCAAAGCACTAACTTCCACACAGTTCTCGCCTGGGGCAGAGGATGAGAAACAAAATTAGTCACACACGACACATTGATTAATGCACCACTGAAAAGCATTCCGATATGACAGTAATAAGGGGGTATATAAAATTATACAGAATAGAATCCGAGGTCCAAGGTGCCTTCATAAACTGCCACTGTTTGACAAGTTCACTCTACCTACAAAGTGAGCTCCCTATAAAGCCTTCATCTCAAAAGAAAAGTGCATAAGCATCTCACAAGGACTCAGGGTAAAGTCTTAATTCCTGGTCCCAGTTGTTCTGTAAGCCAACCTCTCCATGTTTTCTGGGGTCAGTGAGGTTCTCATTAGAAGTTGTGAGAAAGGAAGGCGCTAAGGTTTATTCTGCTGTTTCTTCTACCAGTGTTACATGTGAGAGCTCAGGGCTGCAATTGCATTCATTAAGATCAAAACTGTGAAATATAAAGACCATCACAGTAAGTGCTCACCAGATATTTACATATTAAAAAGCTTGCCTGAGGAAATCAATTTCTCACATACACCAGAAAGGCATGCAAGGGGGAAAAGGTCTCCTGCAAGACAGAAAGGTTCCTAAACTTGTTAGAGGTAATCAATTCATTGAAAAGATTGGCATCTAAAGCATTGGTTTTCTGGCTGAGCAAAAGGCTGTTCCAGCCCATTTAACTGATTCCAGCCATGCTCTGGCTCCACACTGTAGCTTTAGCGGTGGTAGGATAGACTACCAGAGATGTTTGTCAAACTCATGTTTGATAATTGTCTCTCCTCCTCTCTCTTGTGGTAACACTTGTATATATATAATCGAGCTCTTTGATCGTTTTTTTTTTCTATCTATCATAAAGCTCTTTACAAAGGAGGCGTCATTATTCTCATTTTGTGAAAGAGGAGATGAGTATGGTAGAGTTCAAGTTTACAGCAAGGCCCTAGTGTCAGGTAGACTTGATCCAGTGACTGGTAACTTGCCCAAAGACAGGGCCTGATATTGGCTTTCGTGGGGTGACCAGCAATGGCCTCGGCTGCTCAGCTCACCTTTCAGTGCACACAGTTCACCAGCACTATTCCCACTGAGATGGTACTCTAGTTAGGGCACTACCCTAGGATTTGAGGAGATGTGAGTTTAAGTCCCAGTACCAGGGCAGATTTCATATATGACCCTTGGGCAAATCACTTAGTCTCTCTCTGCCTCAGCTCCCCGTCTGTAAAATAGCAGCACTGATCTAACTCAAAGGGGTCTTGGGAGATACATATATTCATGGTTACGAGGCGATCAGACAGTATGACGAAAGGGGCTGTATAAATACACAAGAAAATGAATAAATAGAAGACTCCCTTGCTGTAAAGGCCCTGGGTAATTTCAGGGACTCCGATGTGTTCAGATACAAGTTGTTTTCCCTTGTGGCTTTCAGCTGGAAAATTTGAATGCCCTGTGCCAGAAATGCCCTAAGAGAGCCATCCACAAGGTATTTCCAGCCTGACCTTTGAAGATGCACAAGGGTAGAATAGTTCCAATCAACATTTCAGTGATAGGATACTAGCTCACACTGAAGCTGAACTGAAAACTTTTGTAGGGCCACCTGTACCTAGCAGGGGATGAATTCACAGTGCAGCCTTAAGGCAAAGATGGATATCCTATTCTTTGTACAAAGGGAAGGATAAACTAGATCAGCCAGTGATGTAGCTCTTTACTAAATATAACTTAGCCACCGTTGTGAATGTGCCATTTAATAATGAATTATGCACAAACTGCATATTGTACTTTGTAGTTGGACACTTATGTCTTCAAGTTTCTGGTTGTATGAGAAATTAAACTGATACTGCCTGCTAACCTTGGACTTTGAGATGAATAACTAAAAGCAGGTTATTTCTTCCTTCCACTGTTTTTTTTTAATAATTAAGCTTAATGATGTTTTCTTTTCCTACGTGGTGATCTAAATTAAAATGTTGTGTTGCAGTTTGTTTGACTGGCAGGCTCAACGAAACCAGCTCAAAGCAGATTTTTTCTTCCTGTTCTTTCTGAGCCACGTTGTTCCTTCCCTCTCCAAACCGTGAAAGAAACAATGACCCCAATTAATGTGGGGATCTAATGGTATGCCTCGCTGCTCCAAAAAAGAGAATGGCATTTGGGCACATAAAACAAACATTTACAAGCCAAAGTGCTAGTTAGATTCATCCGCTAAGTGAGTTTGGTGTTCTGGCAAAATGCAATCTGGCTTCAGAGCCTTGCGGTCAGATACATAGTGGAACTTGTATTGCCGATTAGATTCTTTTTGCTTTTGCTCAAAGTATCTCCAGGCCCACACTTGTCTCCTGGCCTTTGTTGTTGTTGTGTTGTTTTCTTTTGTTTTTTTGTTTGTCTCCTCTGTTTATCTTCCCTTTAGTGTTCCTTCTTTCACAGAAGGCTTTCATTCATTTCTAGGTTAATTCATCATCAAGCGTGAATGATAAGAAATCCTTGTATCCTGTAATTAAATTGAATCTGCTCTTGGACTCACTTTGTTAGCTTCATCTTTTAAGTGATATATCATTACTGCAAAGTGTTTTGATGATGTATTACAGTCATGTCATTGGAGTGACAGAACTGTGGTGATACATTAGCATAATAGAAGGCTCTATAATACAAGATAATGTCCATCCAGCAGTGCCTTCCATTTAATTGTAGGATAAAAAATGTTTTCCTCAAACAAATTTGTTAAGCAGCAGGACACTGGGACAAAGCCACTAATAGTGAGATAATCTAGAAGACTGGTGTATCATGGGGGACAAGTATCATTTAGATTGAATTATTTAAAGAAGAAACTACTGTACTCTTATGTATTGTGATGAGATGAGAATCTGCCCTCTGCAGAAAAGAAGCTAAACAACTCTAAATTATTTTTCAATAGTCAAGGAACATCATCAAGACTTATTTCCCAGGTTCTAAGAAGTCTAATTAACTTTCTTCCATCACAGAGGAGCAACCAGGCAGAAATAGTAATCAAAGAGTGTATATTGTTAATGTCAGGTTTACAAATGAGGAGATCAAACTGAATGATGCATCAGTGCATTTGTAGAGTGTGAGGCTTACCCAACTGTGTTTAAATTTGCAGAAGCTGCAGGTTAGCTAAATAAATTGTTATCTTTACTTTACCCCTCCTTCTCTCTTAAAAACATAGGCAGCTGCTACCTCCTTTGAACAGAGACATAGCTCTACTATCCTTTTCTGCATTGGAAAGATATTTAGAATAGTGATACTTGGAGGTTCTATGGCCAAGTCCTTAGCACTTATTAATTTGGGGGTTAGGTTGTGCAACCCTTATGCTGGTGAGCATTTACTTAGAGGCACAGTCTCATGGGGCATGTTCAACCTTGCCCAAAGTCAGCAGTTAGCCTGAAACAGTGTAACTCCACATTAATTTCCTTTAACGGTTTGGTCACTAGACTGTTGTATTTTGGGTTTTTTTGTTTTTTTTAAGGGTTCCTCTTGGATTCCTTCCCTTTTCCCATTTTTCCCTCTTACTCCTCCCCTCCCCTTTTCTAAAAATCCTCACATCGTAGTGGTCTGATAGGGTATGTCTGTACTGCATGCTAAGCCCAGGCTCAGGTCTGAGTCCAAGCCCTGCTTCTGTCTGCTCTGATCAGACTCACTCGGGGCAGCATGCACTCAAGACCTAGGTTTTCAGACCTTGCTGAGGGGTTGATCAGAGCCCCTGAAGTCC